>NC_059088.1:8253301-8535801 GCF_020497125.1 Mauremys mutica | reverse complement strand
GCCAGAAGGAACACGCACGGCCAGACCTAATCGCCAAAGCCGAGGCCATCGTTGCCTGAGTGGTGGCGACGCTGGGGGAAAACACGGATGTGTCTTTCTTACCCTTCCGCCTGGCGAGCGCGTTCTCCAGGTAGTCGTCCTCCGTCACCTCCCGCCCGTTGAGCTTCAGCTCCAGCGTGAAATCCCGAACCGCCCAGATGAACTTGGGGAAGAAGCGGGAGTACTGAGTGTCGTCCTCAAAGCCATCCTCGGCCTGGGCTTTCGTCCGGATGCGGGTGCTGATCTCAGACACAAAGCTACTCGTGGGGCTGAGGAATCTAGGCGGGGCCGTAGCAAAGGCATGGGGCAGAACAGCCCCCCCGTGTCCAATGTGGAGCCCTCCCCCGCCCCCCATGGCCACCCCACGGCAAGGATACTGCAGCTGCTCCATGGCGAACTGGTCGATGGTCCCTTTGCTGTTGTAGACCAGGGTGCTGCTGAGCAGCACGGCCAGCGCGAAGATCCACGCGTCGTTCTTGGTGTCGCCCTGGGCAGGAAGGAGAAGGCTGGTGGCAGGACACAGGCTCCTGGGGTTGAGTTTTGGGGCCCTAGCGGCCAGCGGGGCTGGAGAGACGAGCCTCCTCCCAGCGACGCCGTGACGAGGGCCAGCCAGGCCGGGAGACGTGGGCCTTTGCCTGGTTTTGTAGCCCTGGTTCCGGGATTTCTGGGGGTGCTGCTGAACGCACGATCCCTGCGAGAGCTGCCACCCGGCTGCCGCCCGACCAGCCCAAACTCCACGTGGCCCCCCCAGAGCTGAGCCCCGAGTCCTGCGGCTCCACCGCTTCTGCTGTCAGTTACCGGGCCGGCCTCCCTCCCTCCTGCGCTGGGCTGACCTGTGCCGACACATTCAACCGGCAGCCGGCCAGGCCGTGCGAAAACCGGCCGGGGGCAACTCTACCTCCCGCTCAGCGGCTGCTACCCCGGGTCGCTCTGCAGGAAGCTCCTGCAGACGGCGCTAACCTTCCCCGGGGCCCTCTGCTCCTGGCGCCCTGCGGAGCCTGGGAAACCCCCCGGACCAGTTTGCACAAGACGCCCTGGAGCTCCCCCATCGCTGCAGCCAGGCGCCCAGGGCGTCGTTTCCTGGCCGTGCCAGGAGACGAGGGCAGCTCCCTCCTGGGCGTTAATGGGATTCCCTGTGCCACAGAGCCAGGCAGCCGTCTGGGGAGTCTCTGAGAACGGCGCCCGCCGTCTCCTGAGGCCGCGAGGGTCCTGGTAGTGGTGGGCAGGGGGTGCCAGGGCTGGCCCCGATGCCCCAGGCTGGCGCTAGGGGCTGTGCTGCAGGGGGCAGGACGGGGGCTCAGTCAGGGGGCTGCTACTCAAATTCCATTCGGGGCAATGATTTTGCCCTGTGACATTCCCCACTGGGGGGCCGGGGGAGACGCCCCCCTTTGCTCAGGTCTGTGGGCTGGGGAGCGTTTTGCTCAGCCAGAGGGGGGCTGGGTCCCTGCACACAGAGGCCGCCCCCTGCTCAGACCCTGCCAGTGACCTCGGCAGCTCCTGCCCCCCCCCCCGCTCACCTTCTCCACGTCGCCCAGCCCCTCGGTGTCCAGCAGCACCAGGGTGTGGCCGGCCCAGCGCGGGTGGGGGTGGGGCAGGCACCACATCCAGATGCCCTTGGTGTGCGACTGGATGGTGGAGCCCAGCGAGAACCCTGGGGAGAGAGGGGCGGTTGGGTCCCGGGAGGTCGTTGCCCCACTGCCCTTACGGGGGGGTGGGGCTCAGCTGGGGCATATATGGTACAGCTACTACATATGATAGAGAGAGGTGGGGTCTGGGGATAGATAGACAGACGGAGTCGGTGTTGGGGACAGACAGACACACAGCGGCTGTGGACAGGGTTAGCTATGTGGATGGTCGCCCGCTAGCCAGCGCACATTGGTCGCAGGTTGGACAGACCCCTGTCCCGGCCGTTCTCGGTTCCTGGCCCTGCCTCCGCGCCGGGGGCTGCACGTGACGAGCCCGCGAGGTCCCTTCCAGCCCCACGTTCCCCTGGCTCGATAACAGACTCACGCGAGCCGCTGGGAGCGGGGGGATTTCCCGGCCGGCCCGGGGGGGAGGTGAAGCAGAAGGTCTCACCCGTTCTCCTGCCGGCCAGCTGGTTCAGGAGGTAGGACTTGCCGGTGCGGTACAGCCCGGCCACGGCCACCACCACCACGGGCTGATCCACGCCACGCAGGGCCTCCAGCGCCTCCTCCGTCACCTCCAGCTCCCCGTCGGCCGGGTTGGCGACGAGGCACACGGGCTGCTCCATCGCCCACCTGCGGAACAGCAGGCGCAGAGCTGGAGCCGGGGGGAGAGTGGGGGGAGGGTGGCTCCGGCGTTTCCCTCCACCCCAAACCCCTGTTCTCAGGCCGCTCCGCAGGGGCTGCAGCCCCCAGCGTGAGAGTCACTGTCAGACACACGACCGCTGCCTCTCCACCCTGCCAAGAGCGCCGCCGCCGAGGGGAGCCCAGGCCCTGCGAGGGGAAGTGACTCGCTGAAGGTTGAGTATTTGAAGTCAGTGGCACAGCAGGGAGAGAACCCAGGAGTCCTGACTCCCCACCCAGATCCCACTCCTCTCACAAAGCAGGGATAGAACCCAGGAGTCCTGGCTCCCAGCCCCCCAGCCCCACTCTAACCACTAGACCCCCCCACACACACACTCCCCTGTCAGAGCCAGGGATA
The DNA here is from genome assembly GCF_020497125.1 of Mauremys mutica. NCBI lineage: Eukaryota > Metazoa > Chordata > Testudines > Geoemydidae > Mauremys > Mauremys mutica. The sequence goes on along the minus strand of NC_059088.1, from coordinate 8,533,098 downwards.
GAACCCAGGAGTCCTGGCTCCCAGCCCCCCCTGCTCCAACCACCAGCCCCTGCTCCCCTCCCAGAGCCGGGGAGAGAACCCAGGAGTCCTGGCTCCCACGCTTCTGCTTTAACCACATCCGACCTTAGGAAATTTAGGTGGCAAGAGATAAAACTTTCCTCCCCCTTGTTCTTTATTGCATCCGACCCCCCCTCTCCCCCACCCGGGAAAATCTTTATTCCAGACACTTCTCTGCACTTCCCGCTTCCTTCCCTTCCCGGCCCACGGCCTCCGGCCCCGCTACACAAGTGTTCAGCGCCGTGAGCTACTGACCGGCCCGGCTGGGACCCCGCCGCTCGCTCAGCTGCCTTCAGCAGCCGCTGGTCAAACGCTGGAGCGCGACTGGAGCGGCCCCGGAGCCAGCGAGTCCCCGCCCGGCTCGCCTGAAGGGCTAACGGAGAGAACCGGCCCCGCCGTCCGCTCCCCCTCGTCTCTCTGCACCTGGGCGGCTGTCGGAGACTGAAAGTGAAATCGATTTCTGAGCGGGCCGGGGGGGAGGGGAAGTAGCTTGTGTGGGACCCACTCCTGCGGGGGGGAGACGCTTTCGCGCTTACGCCGAGCTCCTCTTCGGGCTGGGACACGGGCCTGGGCGGCAGGAGAGTTCGGGGGCAGGCAGCGTCTGTCGGCCCAGTTCTGGCTGCGTCCACACGCCGATGTAAGTGCCCCGCTCCCCCGAACGGAGAACGCCGCCTCCGCGAGCAGCGCAGGGCTGATGTCGGCGCAGTTACCCTGGTGTGGACACGGCGGGTTACCTCGGCTGTGGGCTCCCACTCCCGTCCAGTTCACGGCTCCCTGCTTCCCTGCCCGGAGCCATGAACCGCTGTCAGCCCAGAGCGAGTGGGCAGCTCCAGCACCTGCCAGCTGCCCCCTCCCTGGGGTCCTGGCTCCCCCCTGCCAGCCGGGCTGATGCCTGGGCTCCGGGGTCCCACTGGGAGGGAGCGGGGAGCCGGGGGGAGCTGCACAGAGCGGAGCGGGTCTGTAAGTCGACCCAACGTACATGGACGCAGGGCTGTAGGTTAGAGGAGCCCTTAGTACATGTCCCAGCCCTCCAGGAGAGCTCGGGGCGGCTCGAAAGCTCGGCTCTCTCCCGCCAGCAGCTAGGCCAGTGAAAGCGATTCCCTCCCACACCTTGTCTCTAACGTCCGGCGACTGACACGGCTACCGCTGCACTGCAGAGTTTTCTCATGGAAAGTGAAAACAGGAGGGAAAAGATCGATTTCACTGGGGCTTGGGCACAACACACTGAGCAAATTCCAACCCCACCACGCCCTCTCCTCTGGGAATTGTAATAATTAGCTATCAATAGCAAGGGGCCAGTCCATCAGAAATGAACTCTGCTCAGGTTACATTTCACGCCACGCAGGCAGAGACAGTAGATAACATCACCAAATCCTCTTGCTGGAAGGCTGCAGCCTAACACGACTTCATTGCTTAGAATCCAGGACGATCACACACAAGAACCAAAACCAGAGAGAGACAAAGCAGGCTGCTCCCAAAGGGCAGGAGGCCCAGTTCAGCCCACCTTGCTCTGGGCTGGCTCTCCACAGACTAATTCGGACGCCCACTTCCTTACAGAGTCCCTGACCGGCCAGCAGGCTCCGGAAAACCCCTGGGTAAATGCAAGCAAAAGCTTGCCTTTTTTTAACACAGTTTGCGATACCCGGCCGGTCTAGCCGTTCGGGGCAGAGCCCTCGCTTTTGTGTTCTTCCCACTGTACGTCTCCAAAGCCGAGGGACTGGTGTGACGTTACTGACATAACCTGAGACCATATAGATCATTGTTGCAACCACTGTTATATATTTGCAGCAAATATTATACAAAGGTTGTTGTGTGAGGGGTCTATGGCAAGGTTCTGATTTGCTATTTATGATGATGCCGGCTGTAGGGGTGTATCAGTCTTGTAGCTGAAGTTATGAATATTGGCTCTGTCCCGGTATCTCAATGTGTTTTGATTCTAAGTAGCCTCAGTGAAGCATTTGTTCAGCTTCTTGAGAAGGGGCAATTCTCAGTAAGTGCCCAAGCAGGAAACACTTAACGGACAATGGACCTTGGGAGACTCCAGTCCTCCTGGGGACATTCCAGGTAGCATGTGAGCAATGGCTGTCGCCTGGAAAGAACTGAGTCATGCGTCGACATGTGACTTGCCCATGTGACGCCAGACTCCATTTTGCTGTAATTGTCCACAATAAGAACAAAGAGGTGTCCCTACACCTGAAGAGACTATAAAAAGCTGCTGCATCTCCTCCATCCTGCTTCCTACCTCTGGAGGGACAAGTGCCGGTAGATGGCGGCCTTACACACGTGCACACACACACACACACACACACACACACACAGAGCAGGGCTCAGCAGGGACACACACACACACAGAGCAGGGCTCAGCCCCCCCAGCAGGGGGCGGCAGGGACACACACACACACATACAGAGCAGGGCTCAGCAGGGACACACACACACACACACACACACACACACACACACACACACACACACACACACACACACTGGAGGTGTGCGGAGCTTTCAGCTACAAGCAGACTTTCCGGCAGGCCCGGCAGTGCCCGCGCCCGGCTCTGCAGCACAGAGGCCCTGGTGCACATTCGGGGAGCTCTGGCCAAAGCAGTTCCGGTTACATGCCCAGACTCCGCCCCGCCCCCGCTCCGGAGTGGGCGTCCTGCCGTCTGACGCCCCGCAGACGCCACACGGGCTGTTCGAACTCGGGAGGGGAACATGGCGTCTGAGGAAGGGCTCAGAGCTCGCTCAGAAGGAGGGGGCCCGGGTGACTGGATCCCGGGGTGTCAGGCCGGTCGCGGGGAGAATCTCCCGGGCACCCGAGGGCTCCGTGAGCGGGTGGAGAAGGCAGAACGAGAACTGCCGGCTGGGAGCGACAGCCAGACACGTTCCAGCTGGAAATAAGGCCAATCTAGTTAACCAGGCGGGCGATTAGCCGCAGGAACACGCTCCCAAGGGAGGTGCTGGATCTTTGCAGGACCCCACGGCCAGACCGGCTGCCATTCAGAAAGCTGCTGCCGTCCCTCGGGGCCCGGGGGGGTTGCTGATACTTGGGCTTTGCAGGGTGTTTCCAGGAGAAGGAGAAATCGAAGCCACGAGTCAGGTCTGTTCTTGGGTGCGATCCTGTGTCTGTACAACGAACGCCCACCCAGGTCTGCTGCCTGGGCCGCAGTGGAGACGGACAATAGTGGGCAGTTTCCTTGCTCAGACATCCCCCGGCCTCTCCAGCCGGATCTGTGCCCAAGAAGCTGTCCCTTTGCTTCCCGCTCGGGGTCACGCTGCTCCCCATTGCTTTTCTCCCTTTCGCCTGGATCTTCTGCACTAAACACCCACAGGAACATCCACCCAAACCTCAGCCGCTGCCTGTGCAACCAGGGGAACTGCCTGCCTTTAATTTTAGCTCTAGCCTCGGCCTGTGGCCCAGTGCCTTGGACAGTGGCTTCTGTAGTATCCTGCTATCTCACTCCATGAAGGGGCTTCATTGCTCCTTCCATTTAGCCTCTGATTGTAGGATCTTCTCCATATCAATATCTGTCAGTGTGCAAGGGGGAGCTAATGCTGCAAAGCCTCATGGGACAGCTGCGTGGTTCCACAGAGGAGAGAAATAGCCCCTCCGGCTCTGTGTTTTCTGAGATTTGCAGGTGGAGGGAGATTGACCGCGATCGACTCAGGAGCTGTCGCTAATACAGACACTGGGACAGGCTGCTCCAGCTCATGCAAACCTCTTTAATTCCTACCCGGGCTGCAGGGCGCAGAGTCTCCCGGCGCAGGGAGATACAGGTGCCGGAGCTTGTAGCCACCTGCCGCCCCCGCCCATTACAGACGGGGGGATAATGACCCAGCTCTCAGCATGCTGAGCCGGGGAAAGGAGACATCCCCACAGCTGCCTCGCCCTAGACACCCGGCAGCCCCGTTACAGCACCGGTGGGGGGAGCCCTGGGAGTGGGGCTGCATTTACACGGCCGTAGGGGCATGCAGGGAACTCGGAGCTGGTCGCTGGAGATCCCGTGTTAACACTGTGCGTGTAGAGAGCACCAGCCACTCAGCAACTAACAGACAAACAACCTTCGTCCTCCACACCCCGAGGGAAGGTCCCCATTTCACAGAGGGGAAACTGAGGCACGGAACAGTGATATGATTGGCACAAAGGTTCACAGACTTACACTGCAGGAGATGGGGACAGAACCCAGGCGTCCTGGCTCCCAGCCCACCCGCTCTGACCACTAGACCCTGCTCCCCTCCCAGAGCTGGGGACAGAACCCAGGCGCCCTGTGATTTCCTTTTGCAGACAGCTCCGGTCCCTGTGTTAGTAGCTGTGGGATGTGGCAGGTCACAGGAATTAGTCAGCAGAAGCTTTCGATTGTGCAGAGAAGCAGCGTTTCTGGGACTTGCCGCCGGGAGGGGGACCCCACAGGGGCCCGGCTACTTTTGTCTCTGGGTTTTACTCGGGTTACTCGTCCCCTTCCCCCACTGGCGCCTGGATGTTAGAAAATCGGCCACGCTGGCGACGGCTTTCAGCCCCTCCCCGATGGCGCTGAAAAGGTTTGGCAGAAAGTCGGTCTTGCTGGCGGAGCTGATCTCCCGCCGGAGGCCCGAGATCTCGTCCTCCATCAGCCTGGCTTTCTCCGCGAAGCCCTTCTGCATCATGGCCTCCTGCTCCTTCAGCTTGCTCTGCAGCGCCCGCTCCGCCTCCTGCCGGGCACTGGCCAGCTCCTCCGCCACCTTGGCCTCCAGCTGCTTCACGTTCTCCTGGTGGCTGCGCTCCTGGTCCTTCAGCAGCTGCTCCGTCTGCAGCTGCTTCTCCTCTGCTGCCTTCCGCTGCTGCTCCAGCATCTCAGCCTTCTGCTTCTCCTCTTTGGGGGGGGAAAGAAAGGGGGAAATAGAGGCACAACCCCTCCCCCAACCGCCTGGAGCAGCCTCCGGGCACCACGCAAACCCGCACCCCCGACTCGGTTGGCATGAGACAGGGGCGGATAACTAGGGAGCCAGCCCGACACCAGCATCTCAGCATGGGACCCACCTAAACACGGCTCGAAGGGCAGTTTGGATGGGGCCCCACAGAGCCCTGGGGAAAGGGGGAGTGGGGGGCATTCAGAGCACCTGCATGGGAGGAGGGGCAGGGTGCACCCAGGGAGTTTGCTGCAGGGGGGGGATGCAGGGAGCTCCTGGCGGGTGCAATGAGTTTGGCCGACAGACGCTCTGCAGCGTGTGACCCTGGGATTATTTGCAGCCTGCATGGCCATAGCACCCACGAGCCCCAGTCCCGGCCCAGGGCCCCAGGGTGCCAGGCGCTGCACAGACACGCTGCAGCGACGGAAACTGGTTCTGCTGCAAAGCAAAGGGGACAGGGGCTTGTTTGTGGGGTCTCACCGGCCACGTGCTTCTCCGCCTCAGTCAGCAGGTTGTCGGCCTTCAGCACGGCCTCCGCCTCGGCCTTCTTACTGGCCAGGAACTGCTCCAGAGCCTCCTCCGCCTGGGACCAGAGATGGCCAAGCGCTGGGTTATAAACCCCATCAATATGCTAATGAGCCCCCTCCTTTCTCAGGGGCGTGTGCCTCCCAGGGGGACTTTATTCCACCTCGGGGCAAAATGTTCCCCCCGTGAAGCCGGAGGATCGCAGGGGCCGGAGTCAGGGGTGGGGAGATGGGATCAGAGCTGCAGCACAGGGGCTGATCCTGCCTCTCTGCAGCCTCATCCTCTCGGGGGAGGAAAATCTTCACTTTGGTGGGGGCTTCCCGACATTGCACCAGAGCCCGGGGGAGAAAGCAAGCGACCGGGTCGAGAGGAGCTGCCTGCCCGCAAGGCCGACGCTGTCACCCGCTGGGGAACGTGGGGTGTTTCTCTGTGAGATCTGCTCTCGTTCAAACAGGAATCACTTCGGGGTCGTCCTACGCCCTGTGCTGTGCAGGAGGTCGGACCCGCTGATCACAGGGTCCCTCGTGGGCTGAGAATCGATGAACCTATGATGCATGTGGCGTCATTTCACCCAGGGCCCCGTTGCTGTTCATACAGGGCCTGATCTGAAGCCCAGTCAATGGAAAGATCCGGACTGGGCCCAGGCAGAGCAGGACGGGATCCTGGGGGGGATTCGCCCACAGCACCATCCTGCTCGGAAAAGCAGCTCCATGACCGAGGGCCTTTGTGGGACTTTTCCAGCTCCACAAACTCCCTACATGGGATCAGGGTCCAGCTGGGGCATCGCCAGGGGCCACAGTGACTCTGCAGGTCACGGTCAGACCCCGGTTACCCCACGGCCTTTCCCTGCCGTGGCCCCTCTGCTTTGTCCTCAGCCAAGCGGGGAAGCCTGACTCGGCCGCTGGGGTTTAGGCACCAGCCCTGCGGGCGAGGGACGAGCCGGAGCGGAATCCGGCTCCTCCTCCCGGAGCTGCGCTGGCTCCTGGAGCTGCCAGGCCGAGCCGGGGGGGCTAATTTCAGACACTCACCTTGACCCCTTTCTTGGGCCTGGCCCGGTAATTCTCCACCACCTGGTTCTGGTCCCTGTCGTAGGCCTGGTACCCGCCGGGCTGGGAGTAAATCCCGGCGCTGAGTTTCTGCTGCATGGCGGCCGAGAGCTCCTCCAGCAGGACGCGGCAGGTCTGCTCCGAAACGGCCTCGTTTTCTGCTAGGACGTTTGCGTATCGCTCCGTGATCCCGGCCTGGGCACGGAAAGGGAGAAACCCCGTCGCAGAGCAACGGCTGGGGCTGGATTGCGCTGCCCTCCTGCCTCCCCTGGCTGACGCCTGCGCCCGACTGTGGGTAACCGGCCACGCGGGGAACGGGAGAGCCGAAGGCTCACTGGCCACTCGGGGGATCAGCGGGTCAAAGGGTCACTGGCCACTCGGGGGATCAGCGGGTCAAAGGGTCACTGGCCACTCGGGGGATCAGCGGGTCAAAAGGTCACTGGCCACTCGGGGAAACAGAGGCTAATGATCCACTGGCCAATCGGGGGTTAGGAGGGTCACAGATTCATTGACCAATCAGGTCACCGGGGGATTGGTCGGTCCCCGGAGCAGGAACCAGGTTTCGGTCGAGTTTCCGTACAGCGCCTGGCACAAAGGGGCCCTGACCCACCACTGGTGCCCAGGGGGCTCCCCGCAGTGCAGATCCACCCCAGCAACGCTCTCCTTGCTGCTGGGCCCGGCCCGGGACGCCCCCACCTACCACCAGCTGCTTCTGGAAGCCCTGCTCCTCGTCCTTGAAGGAGCGCTGCATGAAGAGCCGCAGAGCGTCCCCCTCGCACGTCCCGTGCGCCGCCGAGAGCTCGCCCAGCTCCGCCGGCAGCCGCAGCCCCCCCATCCCGGCCGCGTAGTGAGCCAGCGCCTCCCTGAGGGCCGCCTCGTTCTCGATGGCGGCCATGGCGGTCACCGCGTTGTCCAGGCAGGGCACCTGCCCGCTGCGGATGGTGCCCACGTAGCTCTGCACTAAGGCGCCGAACCCTGGGCGAGGGAAGGGGGAGGGTTAAGAGCTGGGGGGAGGGGACTGTACATTTGTACAGCACCTGGCACCCCGGGGACTCCGCTGGGGAGCGTGTCCCAGTTTCTCCTTTGCGCCGACCCTCAGGGGATAGGGGTTATTCCGGTCGCAGACACAGAGCTCCTGCTTTTAGCTCTGCAGACCCCGGTCCAACGGGGCTCGTCTGGGATTCGAACTGTCAGAGGCTCAGAGCGAGCGTCCTCTGAGCAGAGCCAGGGCTCCGTAGCCGGGCCCGGGACGAGCTCATCTCCACGGTAGGTCAGCCCGGGGCGAGAGGTGCCAGCGGATGATGCCAGCACCGTCTCAGCAGTCAGCAGGGCTCCGCGTGGCCTCTCTGCAGAGCTGGGACCGGGCCGGGGCCGTTTAACCGGCAGCTTGCCAAGGCAGGGGAGCGTCGGCATCTGGCCGAATCTGAAGCCGAGTGGCTCAAGGATCCCTGAATGCAGGAGAGCCCCCAGTTTCCATCTCTGCACAAGGCCAGGTGCAACCCACGGCAGAGTGTGTTACCGGTGCCCTCCCACGCCCATCCCCAGGGGATCCGAGCGGTCACAGCCTGCTAGGGGACCCTCCTCTCCCTGGCTCCAGGGCTAACAGCTCCCGCTTGGGAGGGTTCTGCTTTCACCCCGGCGTGCTGGCGCCAGACAGGGGGAAAGGGAGAGAGACCAAGGACCCAGGGGATCTCCCAGAGTCACAGACGGTTCGATTCTCCAGCACCTGCTAAATGCTCTCTGAAAATAGCCCCCGCATGCAGGGGAAATTCCCCCCTCCTCGGGGCTGGGTTTCTCTCGGCCACAGAGGGCAGATCGGCCGGCAGAGCCATCGGCCTGCATCTCCCCCGAGCAGCCGCGGGGCTGACATACTTCGCCCGTTGACCGGAATCCCTCCTTTGACCGTCTTGACGTTGGAGCACTGGAAGACGTAGTCGCAGAACCGGCGGGTCTGCTCCAGGAACTGCGGGTCCAGGGCGCTGGTGGGCAGCGAATCCAGCTGGCCCATCTCCTGCCGCGACGCCGGCTGGACAAACACGAAGCACTTGCGGGTGGGGAAGAAATTGCGGATGCACTGCCGCGGCAGGTTGTAGTCCATCACCTTCTTGCTGTTGCCTGGAGAACCAAGGAGAAGCAGGAGGCTACACCCAGCACTGGGCTAATAATGGAGTTTTGGGTCATTGGCAGCTTCCAAACGTCAGGGGAAAATTTGGCTGAGGTCAGGTGGAAAATGAGAAGTTTTGGCAAATTGAAAAGCTGAAAAAACCCTACTTTGGGGCCAAAGGAAACATGGTGTTTTCATCCCGGCCGTTTGTAAACACGTCAGGAGTTGGGACGTGGAATAAAGTCAAATGGGCATTTTGGAACCAAATGTTATTTAAAACCAAAAGAAAAAAAATCCAATTTTTTTGGATTTTTTTATTATTTAATTTACCCCCAGCAGAACAAGTCAACACACCCAACCAGACCCTGCGAAATGGCACCTTAATCTGCAGGTTTCCGCAAACCCAAACCCAAACGGTCGGCTGTGACCACACACCTCTCCCAACCGCCGCTCAGAGCTCGGGGGTGCCCGGCGCCCTGGAGACGCGAGACCTGCACGTTATCCAGCAGTCGTGGCAGAGCTCAGACGTAGGCAACGTAGCGTTAGGGTTTGGGTTCGCATGGGTAGGATCTGTCGAGTTGGGATGAGGCTTCCTGTGGGTAGGCCACTGAGTTAGGATTAAGGTTCCTACGAAGAGGGTTTCCTGCCCTTGGGTTCTTGTTCATGTGGGTCGGCCACTTGGGGTTAGCGTGAGGGTTCCTATGGGTAAGGCCCATAGAATTAGGTTTAGGGTTTCGTATGAAAAGGGTTCCCCGCCTTTGGGTTAGGGGTCCTATGGGGACAGATCCCCACCCTAGGGGTCAAGTTCCTATGGGTGGGCTCTTTAGAATTAGGGTCAGTGCTCCTGTGGGTGCAAATCCCCTCCGTAGGGTCAGTGCTCCTGTGGGTGCATCTCCCCTCCGTAGGGTTAGTGCTCCTGTGGGTGCAAATCCCCTCCGTAGGGTCAGTGCTCCTGTGGGTGCAAATCCCCTCCGTAGGGTCAGTGCTCCTGTGGGTGCATCTCCCCTCCGTAGGGTCAGTGCTCCTGTGGGTGCAAATCCCCTCCGTAGGGTCAGTGCTCCTGTGGGTGCAAATCCCCTCCGTAGGGTCAGTGCTCCTGTGGGTGCATCTCCCCTCCGTAGGGTCAGTGCTCCTGTGGGTGCATCTCCCCTCCGTAGGGTCAGTGCTCCTGTGGGTGCATCTCCCCTCCGTAGGGTCAGTGCTCCTGTGGGTGCATCTCCCCTCCGTAGGGTCAGTGTTCTGTGGGTGGATCTCCCCTCCGTAGGGTTTCTGTGGGTAGGGCCACTTGCAGCTAGGATTCGGGATCCTATTGGGTCGGGCTCCCCGCTCTGGGGCTAGGGTACCTATGGGTCGGTCAGTTTGAGTAGGTTTAGGGTTCCTATGGGTTATGCCACTTAGACTTAGAATTAGGGTTCCTATGAATGGGGCTCCCTTCCCTGGGGTTAGGGTTTGGACGGGTTATGCCTCTTAGGGTTAGGGTTGGGGTTAGGATTGGGGTTAGGGGTTAGGGGTTAGGATTAGGGTTAGGGGTTAGGGGTTAGGTTATGGGTTAGGATTAGGATTGGGGTTAGGGGTTAGGGGTCAGGGCTAGGGGTTAGGGGTTAGGGTTGGGGTTAGGATTGGGGTTAGGGGTCAGGGTCAGGGGTCAGGGGTCCTAGGAATAACGCTCCTCGCTCTTGGGTGCGGGTTTCGTTTGGACCTGGCCAAGGAACGTTCCCAGCTGCGAGGGCCGAGAAGGGCCGTTCTGATCACGTTGCCCTGTCGTGTCCCCTGGTGCCCCCCCCACCCCGTCTGTCTGTCTGTCTCCACCCGTGTCTCTTGCACCGTCGGCTCATGGGGGCAGGGCCTGTATCTTTGCTCTGTTTGTGCAGCCCTGGGCTCCTGGGCCACGACTGGGCCTGGGCCTCAGTGGCAGGGGCGGGACGCCGGGGTAGATGGGCCCATGGGCCCGATCTCGGGGGCGGGGAGGAGGCAGGATACCGGGGGGATGGGCCCCTCCTGCACACAGCTGACCCCAGCTCACCTTTCCTCAGGGCCAGCGCGTGCTCCAGATACTGATCCTCCGCCACCAGCTGCCCCTCGATCCTCAGCTCCAGCGTGAAATCCCGCACGGCCCAGACGAAGCTGGGGAAGAAGCGGACGAACTCGGTGTCCTCCTCCGCGTCGTCCCCTCCCTGCGCCTTCACCTTGATGTGCTCCGTCAGCTCCGCCACGAAGCTGGGCTGGGGGCTGAGGCCTCAAACTGGGGCCAGGCCTGGGGGCTACCAGCCGGCGTGGGACTGAATGGGGGGAGCCCAGCCCCAAATCCCCACGGGCCACCCCCCAGGAGCCCCAGCGCTAGGCCCCCCCAGGGACCATTCCCCAGGAGCCCTGGCCCCACATCCCCCAGGGGCCACCCCCCAGCACCCCCAGCCCCACGTCCCCCAGGGGCCACCCCCAGCACCCCCAGCCCCACGTCCCCCAGGGGCCACCCCTCAGCACCCCCAGCCCCACGTCCCCCAGGGGCCACCCCCCAGCACCCCCAGCCCCACGTCCCCCAGGGGCCACCCCCCAGCACCCCCAGCCCCACATCCCCCAGGGGCCACCCCCCAGCACCCCAGCCCCACGTCCCCCAGGGGCCACCCCCCAGCACCCCCAGCCCGACGTCCCCCAGGGGCCACCCCCCAGCACCCCAGCCCCACGTCCCCCAGGGGCCACCCCTCAGCACCCCCAGCCCCACATCCCCCAGGGGCCACCCCCCAGCACCCCCAGCCCCACATCCCCCAGGGGCCACCCCCCAGCACCCCCAGCCCCACGTCCCCCAGGGGCCACCCCCCAGGAGCCTCTAATCCACATCCCCCAGGGGTCACCCCCCAGCCCCACGTCCCCCAGGGACCATTCCCCAGCACCCCCATCCCCCCATCCCCCAGGGGCCACCCCCCAGCACCCCAGCCCCACGTCCCCCATGGCCACCCCCCGGCGAGGATACTGCAGCTGCTCCATGGCGAACTGGTCGATGGTCCCTTTGCTGTTGTAGACCAGGGTGCTGCTGAGCAGCACGGCCAGCGCGAAGATCCACACGTCGTTCTTGGTGTCGCCCTGCGGGGAGGGGGGGTAGGAGCTGAAGCACGAGCCGGTGCCCAGCACAGGGCGAGCGGGGGCTGCTCCGGGGCCGAGCGCACCAGCCGCCCCTGCTAGCGCCGGCCTGATCCCCAACGGGGGTCTCCAGTGGGAGCAGGGAGGGGACCTCCCCTCTGGCCTGGCCGGAAGGCGACACGCTGGACGTGTGCCCAGTCTGGGCCCGGCCACCCCCACGCCCGGTTCTGGGGCCGGCCACCCCCACGCCCGGTTCTGGGGCCGGCCACCCCCACGCCCGCTTCTGGGGCCGGCCACCCCCACGCCCGGTTCTGGGGCCAGCCACCCCCACGCCCGCTTCTGGGGCCGGCCACCCCCACGCCCACTGCTGGGCCCGGCCACCCCCACGTCCACTGCTGGGGCCGGCCACCCCCACGCCCGGTTCTGGGGCCGGCCACCCCCACGCCCGGTTCTGGGGCCGGCCACCCCCACGCCCGCTTCTGGGGCCGGCCACCCCCACGCCCGCTTCTGGGGCCGGCCACCCCCACGCCCACTGCTGGGGCCGGCCACCCCCACGTCCACTGCTAGGGCCGGCCACCCCCACGTCCACTGCTGGGGCCGGCCACCCCCACGCCCGGTTCTGGGGCCGGCCACCCCCACGCCCGGTTCTGGGGCCGGCCACCCCCACGCCTGGTTCTGGGGCCCGGCCACCCCCACGTCCAGTTCTGGGGCCGGCCACCCCCACGCCCACTGCTGGGCCCGGCCACCCCCACGCCCACTGCTGGGCCCGGCCATCCCCACGCCCGGTTCTGGGGCCAGCCACCCCCACGCCCGCTGCTGGGGCCGGCCACCCCCACGCAGGGGGGGATCCCCCCGACCTGCTGCTGGCTGGCGGGGGGGCTGCTCTTCTCCCCCGCCGGCTGTGAGCTCCTTCGGCGTCACCAGCGTCGGCTCAGCAGCAACTTTGGGCGGGCGGGCGGATGGGCAGGCAGGCGGGCGGACATCACCCCCCCGACGGGCTCCCCGCGGCTGGGGGAGTTGGGGGGCCAGGCCCAGCAGCCTCCCACAGGCTCCCCACCGGTAAGTCACAGCGGGGCCCCCCTGGCTCTTTATGTTACGTAAGAACGTTTCCGTAAAACGATGGGGTCGTCCGTCACGTTTTTCTGTACTGTCCATACGAATAATTTCCCGCAGTTGGCAACCCCCCGGAGTCCCCCCTCAGCTCAGCCGAGACTGGATACACAGGTGGGGGGAGGGGGACACCCCCACATCAGCACCTGCCCCCGCCAGGCTCCAGGTCTTGGGCGGGCGGCTCCGCCCCCAGGGGGGCAGTGGAGCAGGGGAGGAGGGGCACCCCCACTTGGGAGGAGACACCTGGCTGCTCCACCTGCCCCCCTGCCTGGCTGCCCCAGCCCCTCGGCAGGCAGTGGGTGGGAGGTCCCGGCACGGCACCCCCTTGAGCACCGCGCCCCAGGCCGGGACCCAGCCGCCCACCCCTTAGACCCAACCTGGGGCCAGGCTAGACGGTCACAGGGTCCCTCTGGCCTTGGGGGTCTCAGAATCGGCCCCTTCCCCCAGCCCCCCCCTCACCTTCTCCACGTCGCCCAGCCCCTCGGTGTCCAGCAGCACCAGGGTGTGGCCGGCCCGGCGCGGGTGGGGCAGGCACCACATCCAGATGCCCTTGGTGTGCGACTGCACCGTGGAGCCCAGCGAGAACCCTGGGGAGAGAGGAGACGGGTAGAGACCCAGCGCCCGGCCGCACCTGCCCCCTCGCTCCCGGCTCCAGCCCGGCGCCCACGGGAAGGGGGCTGGGGAACCTCTCACCTCTCTGCTTCCCGGCCAAGGAGTTCATGAGATACGACTTGCCGGTGCGGTACAGCCCCACGATGGCCACCACCACCACGGGCTGGGCCACGCCGCGCAGGATCCCCAGCGCCTCCTCCGTCACCTCCAGCTGCCCGTCGGCGCCGTTCCCCACCAGGCACACGGGCCCCTCCATGGCCACGGGCTGAAGAGAGGGAGCGGCACAGAGCCCTGCACAAAGGACAGGAGGGCGTCAACAGCTGGTGTCCAAGGTGCTCTGCCCCAGAGGCGCACGCAAAGGGACCATGTCTCCCAAATCCCCGCCCCCCCCACCCAGCAACAAATGGCTCCAACCTCAGGCACTATGCCTGGGTCTACCCATAGGTGGAATGAGCAGTGAAATAGGTCACTGTGTCATCATTAGGTTTCAGAGTTAACATGGCAACACTAGAAACAAGGCAGTGCATGCCACTCACAGGGCTTTGGGCTCAGGCTCTCTGCACACACAGGCAGAAAAGCCTGTCTGGAAGAGGTCACATTTGGAAGTTTTCTTTGCAGCCACAAAGGCTGGCAGGGCAGGGCTGGATTCTCACTGGTGCTAGCCCCCCCCCCCCCATCACTGCTGATCATTTCAGCAGGAACACCCAGTCCTTCAGCATCGGGGGGGGGAGCCGTGCTAGTCTGTAGCCACAGAAACGACAAGGAGTTAAAGACTTAACAGATGTATTCGGGCTTAAGCTTTCGTGGGCAGAAAGCCCCCTCCACAGTCCCTGTGCTTCGCCCCTATGGCTGGGGGGATCCCGGAGCCTGGGGGCGAGGCCAGAGCGATCCCAGAGCACTGGAGTGGAGCAGGCAAACCACACGCTGCCCCAGCAGCAGGGACATGACAACCCCCCAGCAGGGCCCTGATCCGCTTGGGTTTCACACAGCCGGGGAGGGGGGCTGGGTTCCCTCTCCATTTCCCCATGGCCCCCCTACCCCATGTGTGCCAGCCAGGCCTGCTGCTTCCACTGGCCTGCCAGGACCTCCCTGGGGACTCCCTAATGAGCGGGTGAGAGCTCTGTGCCCTGACAGACCCTAGCCACAGCTCAGGGAGGGGAGTGGGGGCTGGGAGCCAGGACTCCTGGGTTCTCTCCCCGGCTCTGGGAGGGGAGTGGGGCCTGGTGGTTAGAGCAGGGGGGCTGGGAGCCAGGACTCCTGGGTTCTCTCCCAGGCTCTGGGAGGGGAGTGGGGGCTGGTGGTTAGAGCAGGGGGGGCTGGGAGCCAGGACTCCTGGGTTCTCTCCCAGGCTCTGGGAGGGGAGTGGGGGCTGGTGGTTAGAGCAGGGGGGGCTGGGAGCCAGGATGCCTGGGTTCTCTCCCAGGCTCTGGGAGGGGAGTGGGGGCTGGTGATTAGAGCAGGGGGGGCTGGGAGCCAGGACTCCTGGGTTCTCTCCCCGGCTCCGGGAAAGGAGTGGGGGCTGGTGGTTAGAGCAGGGGGGGGCTGGGAGCCAGGACTCCTGGGTTCTCACCCAGGCTCTGGGAGGGGAGTGGGGCCTGGTGGTTAGAGCAGGGGGGGCTGGGAGCCAGGACTCCTGGGTTCTCTCCCCGGCTCCGGGAAAGGAGTGGGGGCTGGTGGTTAGAGCAGGGGGGTTGGGAGCCAGGATGCCTGGGTTCTATCCCCAGCTCTGGGAGGGGAGTGGGGGCTGGTGGTTAGAGCAGGGGGGTTGGGAGCCAGGATGCCTGGGTTCTATCCCCAGCTCTGGGAGGGGAGTGGGGGCTGGTGGTTAGAGCAGGGGGGGCTAGGAGCCAGGACTCCTGGGTTCTATCCCCAGCTCTGGGAGGGGAGTGGGGGCTGGTGGTTAGAGCAGGGGGGGTTGGGAGCCAGGATGCCTGGGTTCGTTTCCCAGGGCCAGCAAGGCAGATATGTCCCACAGGGGGGGTCTCTTACCAGGGGCTGGTCGCTCAGCGCTGAAGCTGGCTGAATTCAGCGCGGGGTGGGGGGGGGCAGCGTCTTTCCTGCTCCGTCACCAGCCCCACTCTGGAAAGTGAGAGGAGAAGTCCCAGGACCCCAGAGCCCAGCTCAGCCGCTGCCTGACACTCTGCTCCTCCTCCAGCCGGGGCGGGACCTGGGAGCAGGACTCCTGGGTTCTTTCCCCAGCTCTGGGAGGGGAGTGGGGGCTGGTGGGTTAGAGCAGGGGGGCTGGGAGCCAGGACTCCTGGGTTCTTTCCCCGGCTCTGGGAGAGGAGTGGGGGCTGGTGGGTTAGAGCAGGGGGGCTGGGAGCCAGGACTCCTGGGTTCTCTCCCTGGCTGGGGGAGGGGGGCGGTGCTTGGTGAGTTAGAGCAGGGGGTAGTGACCCCCCCGCAGCACTGGGCGCCCGGCCCTGCACTGCAGTTGCCGACCCACATGACATCCCGGGGCGGGACGAGTCGGGTCTGGCAGCTCCAGTTCCTGAACGTGCCAGACTCAGATGGAAACCGAAAGCGACCGGAGCCTTTCCCAGCGCGGGGCTGATTCCGGGAAACCCGGGGGGGGGGAGAGTCTCTCCGAACTGGGGGCCCCGGCTGAGCCTGCAGCCGCCCAGCTGGGGGGGGGCGATCCTGCCGGGCTGCGTCTCCATCCTGAGGGTGTTTAACCCCAGGTTTGCCATGCTGGGTTTCCAGGCGCAGAGGCAGCTGTTGGCAGTACGGGGGCCATGACACACAGCACAGCGGCCAGAGTGCACCCTGGGGAAAGCCTCACTGCAAAGCCTCCTGCTGCCTCCCTGCTTAGGGGGCAGAGCTGAGCCCCAGTGCGCTGGGAGTGGGGGGATGTGTCCAACCTCAGATGCAGCTGCTGCCTCGGACCCCCCTTGCCTCAGTTTCCCCATCTCCCCCCCTCCAAAGTGCAAATCCTTCCTCCTCGGGGAATGAAACAGGAACCCCCCATCCTTGGGGTCCTGGGATCCCAGCGCTGCCCCCACCCCTGCAGCACAGCGGGGAGGTGTTAGGCAGCCGGGTAGGACCCTGCTCTCCACCCCCTCCACCAGTGCCAACCCGGGGTGACCCCGCCAGCTCCCCCAGCCCGGTTCAACCCAGCCCCCACGTTAGCAGCCGCTCCCTTCGCCGCATGCCCGGGTTACGGCCCCCGGTGCCCTCTGCCCACGGCTGGCACCAGACCCGGCACAGCTGCCCCTGTGGAGCCGACCCCCGGGGGGCAGGGGGCAGCCGGGGCCCTGCCTGCCCGGGGGGAGGGTGCCCAGCCACGCGCCCGTCTGTCCAGCCGTCGGTGCGGCTCAGAGCCGGGCTTTCCCCGCAGCTGCTTTGGAAACAGGACAAGTCCGATGGAAACGGAAAGAGCAGGAGGGGCTGGGGCCGGTTTAACTGCTGCAGACTCAGGGACGGGGACACCTGCAGGGACCCCGGGATCCCGTCGGACCCCCTGCGCAGCGCAGCCCCTCGCCCAGCCCCTGTACCAGCCCCGACGTCGGGCCGAGTCCCTGCCAGCCCCACAGCGCCGGCGACAGACTCCAGGGACAGCAAATCCCCTCGTTCAACCGGCGAGTGCCCCGGGCCCCACACTGCAGGGGGAGGCGAAACCCCCCTGGGTCCCAGCCCCCACCCCCACCCCTCAGGGTCGCTGCTGGCCCAGTGCGGTGCTAGGGGGCGCTGTGCTGCAGGGAGCAGGGTGGGGGCTCAGCAGGGGGCACCGAGCCCCAGGGGTGGGGGCTCGGGGTGGGGGGAGCGCTGGGATCCCAGGAGGCCAAGGACGGGGGGTTCCTGTTTCATCAGGAATTTCATTCCCCAGGGAGGGTCAGCCGGGCTCACCAGCTTGGAAAGACTCCCCCCCCCCCCCGCGCTTTCCCAGAATCAGCCCTGTGCCAGGAAAGGCTCCGGCTGGTTCGGTTTCCATCTGACTGGGGCATTCCCAGGAGTTAGAGCAGCCAGACCCAGCTCGTCTCTCCCCCGTCCCGGCCGCGGTATGTGAGTCGGGTCGGGACCAAGGACACTTCTCTGGACACATTCGCTGCCCCGCAGCAGCACCCGAAGGACGACCAGGCCGCAGAGACGGGCAGGAGAGGGAGCGATAATCAGACAGACACGCTCCTAATGCCCCCCACCCCGTGAGCACCGCGGGCAGTTCTGGGCCCCCAGCTCCAGAACGATCAATTCGAATCGGAAAAGGGGCCGGGACGGGCACCACACGAGGCGAAGGAGCTGGACCAGCTTCCGCCTGAGGAGACTGATCTGGGACTGTCCCGCTCGGGAAAGAGACGACGAAGGGGGGCGAGCGAGGTCTGTAACACCACGGCTGGTGCAGAGCACATGACCCCTTCCCATGCCAGGCGAACCGGGGCCACCCGATGAAAGCAGCCCCCAGCCCATGTCCCCACCCCTCAGGTGCATCGGCCAGGGCAGGTGGGGGGGCTGGGACTCCCCACAGCAGCTCTGGCTTCTGGCCCGGTCAGGGGCAGGGTGTCGGGGAGAAGAGGGGCACAGCCATTGGGGGAGTGGGACCTCATGGCCCCCCCTCTTCTACCCAGATTCCAGCCCCCCTGGCTCCTGCCCAAGTAGGGTCATTAGACCTCTGGGTAGCGCCGGTCCCGAGGTGCCTGAGCCGTCGGTCACGAGGACTCCTCGGTGTTCTTCTAAACAGGTTCTCGGTGGTTTTCACCCTGGGATGTTACCGCAGGATCCCTTTTTATTGAAACAAATGCAGAAGTGCTCAATGGAGGAACGTGTCTTCAGATTGGCTCGTCTTGTAAAGTGGTTATTGCTTTACCAGCCGTAATCTACCTTTCACTGCCACTTGTTAAAACGTGGGGGAAGAAGCAATCGTCTCCTCTCCGATCCACGGGCTCCCAGACGCTGGTTTTGCTGCTGCTTCAAACTGTCCTCGCGGAAACACACTCTGATCTTTCAACCTTTTTTCTCTAAACAAGCAACCAAATGTATCACAGCACAAGCACCCAACATCCCCCCTCTTCAAACACAAACAATTATCAATTATTTTTTCAAAATGGCCGACGGCGCCAAACCTTGACACCAACGGAAACGGGGACGGAGGGCGGGACATGGAGCGTGAAACCTGTCAAAAATACCTGGTGATGAACGCGATCGAGCCGTGTTCTCCTGAGGTTATTTTGCCACTGCGCTTTGAAGGCCCCAAGTCCTCCGAAGAATTCGATAGGCACATTTCTGGAGTTGTCAATAGCATAACAGAGGAGGTGACCCTGCACCCCCAGGTTTGTATTCTAAGCCTGTTTTTAATGGCGGTTTCAATGATTTACCACCACTGCGGTTTTGGAAATATGGGAAAACACCGGCAACGTGGTTTTGTGATCTCAACCCCCCCCATTCCCTCACTCCGAGCGCCGTGTTCATCAGCTGCTGTTTCTACAACATCACGGCCTCGATCCTGATGCTTTTTGCCTAAGGCAGCGCACCCGGCTGGTAAAGTCACCCAGTACAATCCCTGCAACGCAGCCGCCTCGCTCTGTGCTTCCTTTACCTTAGGATTGGTCAGAAAGGCAGAAAAACATTCGTCTCCCTGGCTGCCTGTGGATCTTTTGCTTTTAACGTGTCAGTGGAATACAGCAGATCTCAGGCATGTTTGTCCAAAAAACCCAATAACTTTTCACACAGGAATCCCAAGTGCATCCCGTTCAAAATTCAGAAAAACAAAAGTGCGAGGGGGCGGGCAACTGATTAACCCTGCAAAGCCATTTTACAGGACAGTCGAACAGCAGCAAGCGCTGAGCAAAGACTGGGGCTCTCTGGGTTAAGACAGTGAGGAACCCTCACCCCTGGTTGTTATCCTGGCTCTGGGAGGAAAGTGGGGGGGCGGTACCTGTTCTTGCAAACCCTGAATTTATTCCCCCAGTGGCTGTTGGTTTTGATTTTGATTTTTTTGCATGTCAGGGGGATGGCAGGACTGCCTTTCTCTGCTGCAATTAACGGTCTCTGGGCAACTCCCTGTGTTAATACAGCAGTTCTAGACTTTACGCTGCTCACTCTCCGGTTTCCACTTCAAAACTCTTTTCTCCACGCCCTGGCTACCAAGTCACAGCTCCTGTCTTTTAAGGCAGCTGCTTCTAAATCCACACCCTGTAGCGCAAAATTATCTGTAACCGTCCCCAACTTCAATTTACAAGCCCCAGCTGCCTTTCCTGGAGCAACACCAAGCTTGAAAGATTCCCGGCAGCTTTCTATAATGCTGCCCGTGACGCTGCACTTCTCATGCTTTATAAAAATACATTTGTAACTGGAATATGCTTCATGCAAAAGGTCCCTGGCCAGGTATCATTACAAAGCTTATAATCTACGGAGTGTGATCATCCTGTTTGTATGAATGTACCATTCTTGTATCTAAAGCTAGAAGTGTAACTCTGAAGTCCTGTTATAATTATGCAAAGTGGGGCCCATTAATGGTGGTTTAGAATCTTGATGGCTCCCATCAACCAGGACAATTGGTTGTAAATGGCTCTGTTTACTTGCAAACCTTCCGGTGAGTCAGGCCAGGAAGAATGAAGCCTCGGGGTCTCACAGGACCTGTGCTGCAGCAGGCTGGCCCGTCTGGCTCAACAAGGCAGGGTTCTGGAGTCCCAAGCTGGCAAGGAAAACGGGCTCAGAGGTAGTTTCAACACATCAGGTGACAGTTCCAAGGGGTCTCTGTCACCGAACCTGTCACACTGCTGGTATCATCTCTCTCTGGTTTTGGCTTCATGCCTTTACAATATACTTCAAATCCTTTACAAGCAGACTGAAGTGCCTCCTTTGCCTGGAAGGCTCCTGTCCACATGTGCCCGAACCTCATTTTGCAACCCATTTACCAAGGAGGATGTGCTCCGTGGCTAGCCCCACCCCTCGCGTCCCCTTCCTTGGTGTCTGGAGTGGGCATTCTGCCACTAGGCGGCAAATCTTGGCTCGCGGAATGGCCTGGGTGTTCTTTTATTATTCATTGTGTGAGACTCAATCAATTCGGGCCAAATGACCTTAGCGTGCCCACATTCCTCACCACATCTGTTACCCGCCTAACACATGACTTCACCCCAACCCTCCCTCGTGGGTACTCAGGGTATAATATAGGGCTCCCACCCCCACCCATCCTCATCGGTACTCGGGGCATAAGGGACCCGGCTTTACCCTCCGTGTGCTCAGGGCTAACCCCCATCTCCAGTGGGCTCAGAGCAACACCCATTCCCCGGGGATGGATCTGCAGGGACTTGTTTCCTCCAGTGAATGTCCTTAAACACGGGCAAGTATTTATGAACAATTAGCAACAAAGCAAAAGAAGACACATGCCAACCATCTTCGTGCTTTTCACTCCCACCAAAGGCAGAGAGACGTCTCCCGCTGGCCAGAGCAGCTTCGGTCTTGAACTGTAGCCTGGTTTTACGTTCCAACAAACTTGTTTTCTGACCCTCATTATAAGGTAAAAATAAGGATGTCTCCTATCTCTGTCTTCAACAAGTCTGTTACCCGACGTATCGCTACGCAAAGCCACTGACCAGTCGTTCTCTCGACACGGGGTTCCCGTGGCTACGACTCTGTTGTGTATTTGGTTGTCATGGTTTTGTTGCTATGGCAACTGAGTTAGATTATTATGGGTTAGCTCAACCGGTTTCAACCGGCTGAGAAGCTCTCTGTATATATGTAAATAAAATGGAGGTTTTGGTTAGCTGCCTGCTCTCTGGCCTCAAGTGATTGCTTCCTACACCGGCTGCCCCAAGGATACAACACTGGCGACGAGGGTGAGACTCGGTGCTGCTCCAGTAACAGAAGGAAGTAGAAGTTAAGGTAAAGAACAAACAAACAAAAAAGCTGCTTGTTGCACTGACTGTGAAAGTGAAACTAAAAATCATGGCTACTCTGACCAGGCCCCTGGAGCCTTTTGATGAGAATACAGAGCAGTGGCATGTGTATACTGAGCGTTTTGAGCTTTTTGGTATTGCAAATGACATTACAGAAGCGAAGAAGGTGCCAATATTCTTAACTGTTGTAGGGGCTAAAACCTACTCTCTGCTACACAGCTTACTGCACCCGGTTAAGCCTGAGACTAAATCTTACAGTGACATTGTGGAAATCCTGGGGTCTCATTTCTCCCCAAAACCACTGGTAATTGCTGAAAGATATAGGTTCCACAAAAGAGACCAAAAGGAAGATGAAACAGTTGTACAATTTGTAGCCATTTTAAAAAAGCTAGCAGAACACTGTGAATTTAAAGAAATGTTACATGATGCCCTGCGTGACAGGTTAGTGTGTGGCCTGTACAGTGAAGCTATACGGAAGCGCCTACTGACAGAGGCTCAGCTTACCTTACAGAAGGCTGTTGATATTGCTGTCTCCATGGAACTGGCTACAAGGGAGGCACAATACATCGGTGCACCCCCTAGGGTGCAAAAAGTGTCACAAGAACCGACCCACAAAACTGTGCAGAGTCAAGAATGTTACCGCTGTGGTAAGCCGGGTCACCAGGCATCAGAATGCCGGTGTAAGGACCTGGTGTGTCGACACTGTGGCAAAAAGGGACACATTGAGTGTGCCTGTAAACAAAAGAAAAAGAGGCCTGTGGTCTGGCCGACAAAAAGAGGAACCCTGCATACCCTAGAGCAGACCCAGGATGATCAAGGTGACACCTCATCGCAAGAGGAAGTGGCACTGCATGTTTTGTCTTTGGCAATGGGCTCACATGAATACTGGGTAACCCCGTTATTGGATGGCAAACGTATACGCATGGAACTGGACACCGGTGCAGCTGTCTCGCTGGTCTCTGAGACTGTGTATAAAGAAAAGCTACAGCATCTTCCGCTTAAGGCAACAAAAACTGTTCTGAAGACGTATACGGGAGAAGCTGTGCCTATGCTGGGCACTATTGATGTTAAGGTGGAGCTCAATGGACAGGTGGCTAAATTGCCACTGTTTGTGGTGAGAGGTAACTACCCAGCCTTAATGGGTAGGTCTTGGCTTGGGAAGATTCAACTGAACTGGGCAGAAGTGCACCGGATGACTAAAGAAGAAACCAGTCTAACCCCTATACTAAGGAAACATGCTGCTGTTTTTGGAGATGATTTGGGAAGTATGAAGGGAATCACTGTGACATTGAACATTAAACCTGGCAGTCCACCAAAATATCTGAAAGCCCGAACTGTGCCATATGCCATCAGGCCAAAAGTTGAAGCAGACCTGGAGCGCCTGGTCACCAATGGAGTCCTAATACCAGTTACCCATAGCTCATGGGCCACTCCTATCGTTCCAATCGTGAAGAAAGATGGCTCTCTCCGGATTTGCGGTGATTTTAAAGTCACTGTCAACCCAGTGTTGTGTGCAGAGCAATACCCGCTTCCCCGCGTCGATGACCTCTTCGCAGGCCTGGCTGGGGGACAAAAGTTCAGTAAGATTGATCTGAGTCAAGCATATTTACAGATGCACGTCGATGAAAAGTCCCAAGAGCTGTTGACTATTGTGACTCATAAGGGGCTTTATCGATACTGTCGTCTACCCTTCGGAATAACATCTGCTCCCGCCCTGTTCCAGAGGGCTATGGACCAGATCTTGTGTGGCTTGTCAGGAGTTCAGTGCTATCTGGATGATATCCTGGTCACTGGAAGAAATGAAGAGGATCACTTAAAGAATTTAGAGGCTACCCTACAAAGACTGGAAGAGTATGGCCTACGAGTTCGCAAAGACAAGTGTGAATTCTTCAAGCCCTCTGTTGAATATTTGGGACATATCATTGATTCTGCAGGTCTTCATAAGGCCCCTGCAAAAGTTAAAGCTATTGTGGAGGCTCCCCCACCTCAAAATGTAAGCCAGCTGCGCTCGTTTCTAGGACTCCTGAACTATTATGGAAAGTTCATCTCACAGTTAGCCACACTGCTAAAACCACTTCATGAGCTCCTTGGGCAGAACAAGGCCTGGAAGTGGACTGAAGCCTGTGATGTTGCGTTTAACAAAGCTAAGGATGCATTGCTAAATTCTGAAGTTCTAACGCACTTTGATCCATCCTTACCACTGCAATTGGCCTGCGATGCCTCCCCTTATGGAGTGGGAGCAGTCGTGTCACATATTATGCCTTCAGGAGAAGAGAGACCTATTGCTTTTGCTTCACGCACTCTAAGCAAAGCAGAAACTAACTACGCCCAAATCGAACGTGAGGCATTAGGAATTGTTTTTGGAATTCGGAAGTTTCATCAGTACCTGTTTGGGCGAAAATTTACTCTTCTCACAGACCATCGACCTCTGACATCAATTTTTGGACCTTACACAGGCATTCCCCCATTAGCTGCTAGTCGTATGCAACGTTGGGCATTGTTACTTTCAGCACTCACATATGAAATCAAATATCGGAAATCCACTCTACACGGCAATGCAGATGGCCTCTCAAGGTTGCCTTTGCCGGTCAAACACCAAGATAGTGCCCACAAGGAAATCTTCTACTTTGAACAGGTAGAGAATACACCCATCACTGCTACTCAGATAAAGAAGGCAACTCGCGTTGACCCAGTATTGTCCCACGTTATGGACCTGGTGATGCATGGAACATCTCGACAAACCTCTCCGGTCTCATCCGACCTTGTTCCCTACATGTCCAAGCGGACGGAGTTATCGGTCCAATCTGGTTGTTTGTTGTGGGGGAGACGTGTCATTATTCCACCACCACTGAGCTCACAGATGTTAGAACAGCTACATTCCGGTCACTGTGGAATAGTGCGCATGAAGGAAATTGCACGAAGCTATTTTTGGTGGCCTGGACTGGACAGCGCTATTGAAGAGAAGGCAAAAGCTTGTATGTCATGTCAGGGTGTGAGGAATGCACCCCAGTGGGCACCCCTACACCCATGGGACTGGCCTGAAAACCCGTGGCAACGTATTCACGTTGACTTTGCTGGCCCCCTTGAAGGAAGCATGTTCTTGGTGGCAATAGATGCCCATTCTAAATGGCCAGAAGTCTCTATAATGCAGTCCACTTCTGCAGAGAGTACTATCCAAAAACTACGAGGACTCTTTAGTCGTTTTGGTCTGCCAGAACAACTTGTGAGCGACAACGGACTGCAGTTCGTTTCTCAGGAGTTTCAAAATTTTATGAAAGCAAATGGGATACACCACATCACGTCAGCACCATATCATCCGTCCACCAACGGATTAGCTGAAAGATTTGTGCAGACAATGAAAAACGCTTTGAAATCAGCAAGGGGACAACACTCCATTCAAAAGCGTCTGGATACCTTTTTACTTTCCTACAGAAACACACCTCATGCTACGACCCACGCATCTCCGGCCTTTCTAATGATGGGACGGCAGTTGCGCACTTGCTTTGATCTGCTGAAACCTTCTGAACCCCGACAAATTGTGCAACATCAGCAGCAATATCAAGTCATCAGACGGGCACCCAGAGCAAAAGACCGAACCTTTAGCCCGGGACAGCCAGTTTTGGCTCGGAATTATACTTCCAGAGCTAAATGGGTTCCGGCCACAGTCATCACTCAAACAGGACCTGTTTCCTACACAGTCCGGACTGCAGAGAATCTTACCTGGCGGCGACATGTAGATCAGCTGTTGCCAGGTCATGCCAGTCCTCAGGACCCATCTGCAGTTGAGGGGTCTGACTTCACCTCTTCTGGTGAGGGATTGAATCACGAGTCACCTGTTTCTGACTGTTCCCCTCCATTACTGCCGGCGGCTGAGATACCCCTTTGCCCAGCACGAGCTGATACCACCTCCTCACCTGTTCGTGCTGCGGACCCTGAGCCCCTAGTGCTTTTGGGTGCAATAACACCAGTAGTTCGCCGTAATCCACCTAGAGACAGAAGGCCTCCTCATCGGCAGGATCTTTAGCTAGGGCGAACTCACGGTTATGGGGCAAAATAATCCCCAGGGTTTAGCCGGGAATGGAGGCAGTCTACCCTCCTTCTCTAGTCTAGTGTGTGTTTTATTTAGGGGATGTTCTTATTAGGGGGGGAGGAATATGTTGTGTATTTGGTTGTCATGGTTTTGTTGCTATGGCAACTGAGTTAGATTATTATGGGTTAGCTCAACCGGTTTCAACCGGCTGTGTGGGCTCTCTGTATATATGTAAATAAAATGGAGGTTTTGGTTAGCTGCCTGCTCTCTGGCCTCAAGTGATTGCTTCCTACACCGGCTGCCCCAAGGATATAACACCAAGAAGCTGCTGCAGGAACTCAAGGTCAGCTTGTGCAGCCTCTCCCCGTTCCAGTGACTGGGTGACTATCGAGCCCTGTGAGTAACGCTGCAGCTGCAGCTCATCGTTTTCTCTCTTCTGCTACATCAAGGCCGGATTCTCCTGACTCTAGTTTTGTTTCCACGCGTGGTGGCTGAGCACACAAGATGGCTGCGGGTGATGCTAAGTCCAGACACAAGGCGGCTGTGGGTCATGTCAAGGCCAGGCCTCTCGTTACACTCCCCACCTTGATAGCACTTTACCAAAGCCATCGTCACCACCACAGGAGTCCAGTGCTCAGACCTGCCGAGCTCGGGCTTGTCTCCTGGGGAAGGCCAGGAACGACATTTGTGGACTTCGTATCCCAACCTTTCATGCCTTGTGCACAGTTCTCCTTGCCCGGCAAGCCACAGCCACCATGCTTCCCAGTAAAACCAGCTGAACCCGCCCCACAACTGGATGTAAGGCCCCATGGGAGACCAACCCAACAAAGATTCCCACAATTTGTGTTTCAAATCTTTACTAACCCTCTTAAACACGTGTTTGATCTTATGGGTGGAGTAATGGACCTCGATTCCGCATGCTTCTTCCTTAGCAGCTGTGACAAAGCTCCTCCTCTATTTTGGTGGGTCCTGCGGTTATTGGCGGATTTGCTCGCCTCAGAGATTCACCATGTGGGTCAGGGAAGCGCCCAGAGACCTTCCCCTCTGGTAGAACCCACAGTCCAGGTCAATTCCGCCTGTGTTTGCTCAGGAGTTGGGAGGTTTGGGGGGAACCCGGGCCCATCCTCTACTCCGGGTTCCAGCCCAGGGCCCTGTGGACTGCAGACGTCTATAGTGCCTCTTGTAACAGCTACACGACAGCTACAACTCCCTGGGTGCTTCCCCATGGCCTCCTCCCGACACCTTCTGTATCCTCACCACAGGACCTTCCCCCTGGTGTCTGATAACGCCTGTACTCCTCAGTCCTCCAGCAACACAGCCACACCCACACCCTCACCTTCTCCCTCCCAGCTCCTCACACGCATAACACGAACTGAGGTGAGGTCCTTTTTAAACTCAGGTGCCCTGATTAGCCTGCCTGTCCTAATTGATTCTAGCAGGTTCTTCCTAATTGGCTCCAGGGTGTCCTAATTAGCCTGCCTGCCTTAATCGGTTCCAGCAAGTTCCTGCTTGTTCTGGAACTGCCCCTGTTCCCTTACCCAGGGAAGAGGGATCTGCTTAATGTGGGACTAACGTATCTGCCTGGTAACTCTCTGGCCCGACCGTGTCACATAGCGTGTCAATAATAGGGGGGCACAAGCAGCCGTTTTAAAACAGTCACATTCACTCCAATAGGTGGAGGCTTTATACGGGAGAACAAAGTGTCTGTTACCTGCCCCTGGTTCTGTTTGAACGTAGGCGCTGGATATTGGAAATCACGTCCTTCAGCTGTTACAATGTGGTAAAAACGCTTGTTTTCATCTCGCTGATGAGGTGTTTTGTGCAGACAATTAATGGTGAGCACCGGGCACCGGCTATTCAAACACACACACTGACTGCCCATTACACAGCCCTAGAGTCATGTGCAAAGGGGGTAACAGCATAACGGCATTTTCCCTCTGCTATTTCGAACCCACGTCCTGTGGCTGTAAGGCCCTTCCCAGTGTGACGCCTGGGTTCTCTCCCCGGCTCTGGGAGGGGAGTGGGGTCTAGTGGTTACAGCAGGGTGGCTGGGAGCCAGGACTCATGGGTTCTCTCCCCGGCTCTGGGAGGGGAGTGGGGTCTAGTGGTTAGAGCAGGGGGGGCTGGGAGCCAGGACTCCTGGGTTCTCTCTCCAGTTCTGGGAGGGGAGCGGGGCCTAGTGGTTACAGCAGGGTGGCTGGGAGCCAGGACTCCTGGGTTCTCTCCCCAGTTCTAGGAGGGGAGCGGGGCCTAGTGGTTAGAGCAGGGGAGCTGGGAGCCACGACTCCTGGGTTCTCTCTCTGGCTCTGGGAGGGGAGTGGGGTCTAGTGGTTAGAGCAAGGGGGGCTGGGAGCCAGGACTCCTGGGTTCTCTCTCTGGCTCTGGGAGGGGAGTGGGGTCTAGTGGTTAGAGCAGGGGGGGCTGGGAGCCAGGACTCCTGGGTTCTCTCCCCAGGTCTGGGAGGGGAGTGGGGTCTAGCAGGTTAGAGCAGCAGAGGCTGGGATCTGTAACCAACATTTTGAAGCTTTCTCCACAGACATGAGGGCTAGAAATGTCCTTTTTCTTTAAGGCTGAAACCATCCCAGAGCCACCTGACTCCAGGAGCTGGGGCTTTAAGGGAAAAGATAATTATCATGAGACTCATGAGAGTCGGCATCACTGCAAATCTCTCCGAGCTGGTGACCCCGGCTGAGCCTGCAGCCGCCCAGCTGGTGGGGATGATCCCGCAGGTGCAGGGGGAGCAGGTCAGAGCCCGTGTCTCTATCCTGATACAGGGGATGTTTAACCCTGTGTTTGCCATGCCGGGTTTCCAGACATGGAGGCAGCTGTTGGCAGTACAGGGGCCATGACACAGCACAGCAGTTCCGAGTGCACCCACAGGAAGGCCTCACTGCAAAGAATCCTGCTGCTCTCTGCTTAGGGGGCAGAGCTGAGCTGGTGGGTCTGGAATGAGGCCGTGTTTGAATCCAGTGGGGGGCCAGCCCTGGCCAGGAAGCAAGGAGGTTGGGAGTCTTTGCTGGGCATTCCTAAGCTGCTCGCTGGCAGAGCGTCCTGTGGCAGGGGGTTCCGCAGGTGAACGGGCGCTGGGGTGCAGAGGCGAGTGGGCGGCCGGGGACCCCATCAGAACAGGCGCCGGACGAAGTTGCTGACGGCCCCGGCGGCCTTGCCGATGAAGCCGGGTAACATGACGGTGGCCACGTCGGTCAGCACCCCCAGCGCCGTTTGGATCCACGACGGCTTCCGGATCTCCTCGTTCTGCTGCTGCAGGTGCCGGATCTGGCTCTCCAGGCGTCCGGCCTCCTCCCGGAACCCCTCCCTCAGCAGGGCCTCCTGCTCCTGGGGGGCAGCGAGAGCGTGAGGGGGATCCCCAGCCCGCCCCACAGGCAGGGAGAGGACACGGGAACAGCGTGGGGCTGGCCTGGGGGGATGGGGGGCCAGTGTGTGTGTGTGTGTCCCTGCCGCCCCCTGCTGGAAGGGATGAGCCCTGCAGTGTGTGTGCACGCGCCGCTCCCCACACTGCGCCCCCAGTAATCCCATCTCAGGGGGATCCGCCTCATGGGCCCATCTAGCCCGGTATCCCGCCCCTGCCTGCCATTTGCCAGCGGCTGCCCCACGGACGGGAGTCCCACCCCTGGGCGGGCAGAGGCCGGTGGCAGGGGCACCCTTGCCCAGGCTGTGCCCACCCAAAGGACCGTCCCTAGGCGGGTGCAGGGTCCGAACACACCTCCCACCCCAGCCCCACCCCACCTCTTCCTGCCCCCCATTCTGCCCTGCCCCCTCCTCTCCCAGTCACTGCCGGGAGCCGTCAAAATGGGGCAGAGCAGAGCTGCTACCAGCCCCTGCGCCACCCAGGCCCCACAGCCCCCTGAAGCGTGGAGCCTCCCCAAAGCACGGGGCCAGGGTCGACCGCGACGGATCTGCCCATCCATCCCCCGCAGCGCCAAGCACCCACGGCCCCCCTGGTACCTTCAGTTTCTGATCCAGCATCTTGCCCTGCTCCTCCAGCAGCTTCTTCCTCTCGTCCTCCAGCTTCGTCTCCAGCTGCCGCAGGTTCTCCTGGTAGCTCCGTTCCTGGTCCTCCAGCTTCTGCTGCAGCTCAGCCTCCTTCTGCTTCAGGACCTGCTGCTCCCGCTCGGCTGCCTCGGCCCGGGCTCGCTCGGCTGGCATGGGGAGAGAGAGCTGGGTCAGCACGGGGAGGGCCATGGTGACTCTGCCTGCCAGGCTGCAGCCCAGGCACCCTCTCCCCTGCCCCAGTGATGCAACGTCCCCCCAGTGGTACCTGCCATCTCCTTCTCCTTCTCCATCAGGGCCTCGTCCGTCTGCAGGATGGACTGGGCCACGGCCTCCTTGGCCTGGAGGAACTCCTGCAGCACCTCCTCGGCCTGGGGGTGGAGAGTGGGAGCCACCGGGTCAGGGGGGTTTGTCACGCGGGACCTTTCCCCTCCAGGGGGCGCCAGCCCCAGAGTCAGCATTCGGTTCCCACTCGACACCCTCGGCGCCGGCTCCGGAGGAGCTGGGGGCTGAACCCGGATGGTAACAGGACAAACGGCCTCATCACCCAGTCACTATCCGCCCCCCCCCAGCAGCCCCAGCAGTGCGGCCGAGGGTGGAGGGGCCGCGGGAACCAGGTCCCCCCGGCAGGCTGGCAGGCGGGAGGGCTGAGGGTGGCGTAGGCTCACTCTGTGATGCTGCCCCGCTCTGGGGAGGAGCCAGGAACTGCCCATTGGGGAAGCTGATGCCTGGTTCCCAGCAGGGCTTCCCGGGCTGCACGAGGGGGCACAAGGACCCACAGAGCCGGGCACCAGCCCTCTCCTACCTTTACTCCCTTCCCCGGCACCTGCCAGTATCTCTCCACCATGTGCTGCCGGTCGTCCAGGAAGCGCTGGTAGCCCCCGGGCACCGAATAGACCCCCTGGCCGATCCGGTCCTCCAGCTCGTCCGACAGCTCCAGCAGGGCGGCCGTGCAGCGGTCCGAGGACGCCAGCTCGTTCCGGTGGCAGAGCTTCTGCTTCTGCTCCTCCAAGCGGTGCTGCCAGGTTGGGTTCAGATAAGGCAGACGTGAGCTGGGGTCGGGGTGCAGACAAGGCGAGCGTGAGCCGGGGGGGGGGTTACAGACGGGGCAGGGAATGAGCCAGGAGAGGGCCCAAATGGGGCAGGGATGTGAGCCAACCCACATGCACCCGGGGCTGGAGATTGGGCCAGGTCCCCTTGGCCTGGGATCTTGGGTCTCCAGCTCAGCAGGGGCCAGGGCTGGGAGATACCCGGGGAAGGGGATCAGGCGAGCCGCCCCCCCCATCCCGCACGGGGGCAGCTGTCCCATAACCCCCAGGGCCACGCGAGGGGCCGTACCATGAGCTCCCCTTGGAAGCGGCGGTCGTCGTCCTTGAAGGCGCGCGCCATGAACGCCCGCAGCGCCTCCCGCTCGCACTGGGCGTGCAGCTCCAGCAGCTCCTGCACGCTCTCCGTGGGCAGCGCCGCCCGCCGCCCCAGCTGCTCCTCGTAGGCAGCCACGGCCTCCCCCACCGCCGCCGAGTTCTCGATCTGTGCCAGGGCCAGCACCGCGCTCTCCATGCAGGGCACCGCCCCGCTGCGGATGGCGTCCACGTAGGTCACTGCCAGATTCCCCAGCACTGCCGGGGGGCAGGGTCAGTGCCAGGGGGCCCAGCGCGGCCGGGGGGGGCAGGATCAGCGCCAGGGGGCCCAGCGCGGCCGGAGGGGCAGGGTCAGCGCCAGGGGGCCCAGCGCGGCCGGAGGGGGCAGGGTCAGTGCCAGGGGGCCCAGCGCGGCCGGAGGGGGCAGGGTCAGCGCCAGGGGGCCCAGCGTGGCCGGAGGGGCAGGGTCAGCGCCACGGTGGCCAAAGGGGAGCAGGAGTAGGGTCCTGACCCAGCCCCCCCCACACTGCCCACGACTCCACCTGCTCCCTGCACGACAGACACGGAGCCTAGAATGTGCCCCCTCCCCCGCCCCGGACGCAGGCTAATCCCCCCTCTGCATGAGCCGTTGGTGCCTCGTTTCTCATGGGATGTGCCCGGCTGCACCCCCAGGCGCGGGGCCCTGCAGAGAAATGGCTCAGGGCCCTACCGAATTCACAGCCCGTTATGGGCAATTTCCCAGCCACAGGATTTGAACATTGGTAAATTGCCCCTTTTCAGATGATTAAATCTGGAATTTCATTGTAACCGGGGGGGTCCTGACCCAAAACGGGCCAGTGCGGGGCTCAGGGCTGGACTCTGGAGGCAGCAGCCGCAGGGGGTTCCTGGAGGTGGATGTGGGTCTGATCTCCCCCTCCCCTCCCCCCCCCCCGCCAGCAGCTGTGCAGATGGACAAGTCCTGTCCCCCTGCCCAGCCGGAGCTCGGGGCCCCTTTGCTGGGTGCTCCTGGGAACCAGGGAACAGCAGATTTCACGGGGAAGGGCTGATTTCACCGTCCGGGACACATTTTTCACGGTTGGGCAATTGGTAGGGCCCTACCATTGCCCCCTTGGGACGCAGGCGTCCCTCCCCGGGGAGACACTCCCACCCTGCTCCCCATCTCCCCTGGGACCCACTGACCAGATCTGCTTCGTTGGGCTGCCCCAACCTGGCCCGTTTCTGCGGCTTTGTTCCACCCCTCGACAATTTTCCAGCGGCCCTTCTAACCGCGCACCCCAGAGCTGGGCGCAGGCTCCAGCACTGGCCACAGGGGACCCCTCCCAGCTCGGTTCACCGCCCAGCACCCCACGAGCCCCGTTTGCCCCAGTGCCCCCCGGCCCAAGGGCTCCCGACACTCACTGGCCCCGGTCACCACGTGGCCGCCTGGGATGGTCTTGGGCTCCGACGTCTCCCAGACGTGGTGGCAGAACCGGGCCACCTGCTCCCGGAACTCGGGCTCCAGCTCGGCCTCCCGCAGCTCCTCCAGCCGGGGCAGGTCCCTCCTGCCGGCCGGCTGGACGAAGACGAAGCATTTCCGGGCCGGGAAGAACTGGCGGATGCACTCGCGGGGCAGGTTGTAGAGCTGGGCTCGCTGGCTGCTGCCTGGGGAGGAGACGGGAGCTGGGCAGCAGCCCTGTGCCGACATGCGGCTGCTTCTGGGGGGCAGCACGGCGGCTGTTGGACAGATTCCCCTGGGGGAAGAGACCCCGATATCCACAGGGGATTGAGGGGAGCCAGGGAACCGTCCAAGCTGGAACGTGTCCGGGACAGCAAACACCCCAACTCCCAGGGACCAGTAACCCCCGCGAGGTGTCAACGGCTGGGCTCTGTGTCTCGAGCAAAAGTCACCCCCTCTGCAAGCACAGCGCCCCCTAGTGCCCCCCTGGGGCCAGCCCTGACAGCCAGGGGAGAGCCCCCCACCCCCACCCCCACAGCGCCCCCTAGCGCCACCCTGGGGCCAGCCCTGACAGCCAGCCCTGCCCCTTAGAGCGGCACTGGGGCTGGCACCGTTCCCCTACCTGGCTTTAGTTTCAGGGCATTCTCCAGGTACTCGTCCTCGGTGATCTCCCGCCCGTCCAGCTCCAGCTGCAGCGTGAAATCCCGCACGGCCCACACGAAGGCCGGGAAGAACCGCACGAACTCGGCCGAATCCTCCACCTCCTGCCGGCCGCCCATGCCTGCCGCCTTCACCTTGATGCGCTCCGTCAGCTCCGTCACGTAGCTGGGGGCCGGCTAAGGAACCGGAGATACGGTGCCCCCTGCAAGGGGGGTCCTGATCCCTCAGAGCCCCCCCACCCACCTGCGACGGGGGCTCAGAATGGATCAGGGGAAGGGAAGGATATTCCATTATAACCCTCAGAAGCAGGGATCGAACCCACCACCTCCAGAGTTCAGAGCAGCCCCTGGAGCTGAAGCAGTGAGTCCGCCAACTGGTGGCAGTAGTGGGTTGTTACCCACCATGCGGAGCAGCCATTAGAGGGGGCTGTGGTACATACCCTGCACTGAGGGTCACAATTTCACTGGGGGTGAAGCATTTGGAGGGAACCATGGGGCCCTTCCCTGGGGACATGGGGCCCCCCAAACCCCCAGACCCGGTCCCCCAGACCCAGCCCCCAGGCAAGGATACTGCAGCTGGTCCATGGCCTGCTGGTTGATGGTGCCCAGGCTGTTACAGACCAGGGTGCTGCTGAGCAGCACGGCCAGCGCGAAGATCCACGTGTCGTTCTTCCCGTCGCCCTGGAACGACACCCACTGTCACCGTCCTGAGTGTGTCCCAGCCGCAGAGCTCACAGCCCGTCACAGAGCACGGCGGGATCGCCAGCCCCATGGCACAGATGGGGAAACTGAGGCACGGGGGCGGGTGGCCAGGGGATCAGCCCCCAGCTCTCTGGAGTCCCAGCCCAGGCCACAGTGAATTCCTGTTCTCGGAGCTCGGCGAGTGTGACGTTATCTGACTATAATAAAACCTCTCATTGACGTCTGGCCCACAGCCGGAGCGGGTTAAGCATCCCGCAGGCCAGAGCAACCTGGAGAGGCAGGTGAGGCCAGTGTGCAAATGACCACGAGGCCCATTCAATGCCAGCGAGGATGGAACTTCCAAGGGCAAACGTGGATTGTTAGAAACTGGAGGTAATTACGAGCTCGATGCGTTTCCTGCTCTCTGTTAGCTGCTAACCGTGTAACCACAGTTCCTGGCCATCCCCAGCACTCCTGGGGAAGGGCGGATTGAGGAGAACCCTGAAGCAGCAGCTTTGTTTAAGTCTCTTTAAAGTCCGTGGTAAACGGTCTATGAGCTGCTTACTGGGCAAATGCCCTCGAGTTAACGACCAGGATATCGGGAAAACAAGGAGCTAGATCAAAAGTCTGTTCTTCACCCAGGTCAAGAGGCTGCTGGAGACGTACAAAGAGCCTTGGGACCTGACCCTGTTTGTCGCAGAGCTGCTGAAGGTTTCACGCGGGGGAAGCCTGAGCCACAAGGACTGAGATCCCAGGCACCGGCTGGAGTCCCCATGAGGACGGACACTGGACTGTAACCTCTGGACTGTTTCTAAAAGGACTTTTGGCAACTGCAGGCTCCTCTCTGCCGTGTCTGAACCTCAGGAACTGAACTCCCGTCGGTCTGGACATGGCTCTTTGAACCAACACTCGCTCCCTTTTCATTCTAATACGTTTTAGTTTAGTTCACAAGGATGATTTTGGGGTAAGATCTAAGTTGTATATTGACCTGGGCGCGTGGCTGGTCCTTTCGGATCAGAAGAAACTTTTCTTCTATTTGACGCAATAAGAGTGTCAGAAATCATCCTGTTCTGACGTGGGGACCGGGATGGGGGCCTGAGGCTGGGCACTCCAAGGGAACTGCGTTGTTAGGACTTTTGAGCAACCAGGGCGGTAACACAGAAGCTGTTTCGGTAACTCTAAATACTGGAATATCCACCAGCGTTGGGGTTTGTCTGCCCCGGTCTGTTTGCCGTTCACCCTGATTGAGTGACCTCAGCTGGCTCCCACAGGCACCATCGTCACCGAGAGTGAAATCCCCAGCTCCCGGAGGCACGGGAGGGGGCGGGAGCTCTCATTGCTCCCCTCTTACTGAAGTAAGTTTCCAACCCACGTGGCTGCATTAAAGCTTTGGGAAGGCGACACCTCCCTGCCCCACGGGTTCAGCTGCAGCAGCCCCCACTGCAGGGCGCGGCGTTTGCAGCTGCTCTCGTACATTTTTCGGGTCCCAACTTTACTTTGCCTTTTGCTGGCTGGCGTTACCGGCCCTTCCGTCTTATCAGCCGTGTCTGAGCCCCCTCCAGAGTGAATGTATTTACCGTCACACTCCCTCTGGCAGGCGGGTGGGGAAACCGAGTCCAAGGTCAAACCGGGGGTCTGGGAAGCAGGGATTCGAACCCAGCTCTCCGGAATGCCAGCCCTGCCCTCCATCCCTACAGCGAGTCGGGAAATTGTCACAGGAGAACGTTGAATTGTTGATACCAAAATCACTAGCGAAACAGGGTCACTTAAGGGAAATTTCCCAACTTGAAAAATTAGTGGGAAAAAAGTTTCAGAATTGTAGAAATGGCCCGACTGGCCGTTTGTCTAAACAGAAACTTTCCATTTGTCAAGGTAAAATGACGTCTCGTTGCCAATGTTTGGGTAAATTTGTACCAAGTTAAGAAAGAGGAAAAATGTGGACAATCAAAATGAAACATCTGAAAATTATTCAAGTTTTCGGTGTGACCTGGACCCAGGACATGTTTCCGATTTTCAAGCCCTGACATTTACTCCCCAGTTTGACTTTTCATCATGATGCGGGACAAGGAACATTTTCAATATTTCAACAGTTCTCCCCAGGCACAAGTGTTTCCAGCCACGCCCCTGGGCCTCCCATCCCAGCCCCGCCACCGCATCCCCAGCCCTCCCGGCGTTGGCACTGCCCCCCTCAGAGGGTGTCACCCCACATCAGAGAGCCCCTCCTTCCCCTACATGGGGCTCGCTGAGTCTGTCCCTTAGCAGCGGGAGCTCCTTAAATACCCCATCCCCTTTCCCAGCATGCCTTGCCCTGAACTACAACTCCCAGCATCCCCTGGGAACTGCAAGGGGCGTTCCATCCTGCAACGCTAATTGGCTGATTCTCACACACTGCCCCCCCCACTCACCTTCTCCACGTCGCCCAGCCCCTCGGTGTCCAGCAGCACCAGGGTGTGGCCGGCCCGGCGGGGGTGGGGGTGGGGCAGGCACCACATCCAGATGCCCTTGGTGTGCGACTGGATGGTGGAGCCCAGCGAGAACCCTGGGGAGAGAGGGGCGGAGCTGGGACAGACGCAGAGCGAGGGGACCCAGGAGTCCTGCCCCCCGACCACTAGGCCCCACTCTCCTGCCAGCACCAGGGAGCGAACCCAGGAGTCCTGCCCCCCCCGACCACTAGACCCCACTCCCCTGCCAGCACCAGGGAGAGAACCCAGGAGTCCTGCCCCCTCCGACCACTAGACTCCACTCCCCTCCCAGCGCCAGGGAGAGAACCCAGGAGTCCTGGCACCCGGGGGCCAGGCTCACGTCTCTCACCTGTTCTCTTGCCAGCCAGTCGGTTCATGAGGTAGGACTTGCCAGTGCGGTACAGCCCGGCCACGGCCACCACCACCACGGGCTGGGAGATCTCCGCCAGCACCTGCAGCGCCTCCTGCTGCACCCGCAGCTCCCCCGCCGGGCTGTTCTCGATCAGGCAGATGGGGGCCGGCATGGGGATCTCCATCGCGCTGGGGGTGCAGCCTGCTGGACATGGAGCGGGGAGGGTCAGCGGGGTGGGGTGAGACATGGGGAGCGAATGAGACAGAGCCGGGCCCCCCCAAACTGCGGGAGACCCTTCCCCCTCCCCGTGCAGCGTACGGAACCCAGCGTCGCCCGCTGCAGCTCACCCCGGGGCAGACAAGCCCTGGCGCTCCTGGGCAGCGCTGCAGACCCCCAGCCGGTGCCCCCTGGGCTCTGGCAGCGATTTGAAGGGCCGAAGGCTCCTGGGCACTGCAGCAGCAGGCGGGAGCCCCAGGCCCTTTAAAATCGCCGGGCCCAGGGGCAGCTGCCCCTTTTCCTCACCCCCGTTGGGTTGGGTTTGCGTCCTGGCCGCATCGACCCACTTCCACCTCCGCTCGTTAGTCCCTGGATGCAGGACCCGGCGCTTCGCCCGGTGAAATCTCGTCTGTTTCTGTGACTCCAGTTCACAGGGTCGCCCAGGTCACCGGGTGGGATATTCTGGTCCTCCCCCGCCCTGCCAATGCCTCCCCCCGGGGCCAGCCACAAACCGCCCCGTGGGCCAAGGGCCGTAATGAACCCGGTAAATCCGGCTGGTCCCAAGAGGGAGCCGTGAGGGCTCCGCTAGCGACTCTCCAGCCTGGCAGTTCCCCGGTCGGGGTGACCCGCTGTCGTCCCCCCTTCAACCACTTCCTTGTTCCCCTTCCCGGTCTCCTAGTAACCCCCGTCTCCTCCCAGGTGAGGGACAGTCTGGGGGGGCCTGGGCCAAATGCCTCCTGGCCCCGGGGAGACTCGAGCCACCGCGTGTCCTGTGGGTTCCCTCCCGGACAGACACTGGGACTGCTCCGCCCCCTGCAGCCCACGCGTGAACCGGCCCCACTCCGCGTGAACCGGCCCCTGGCTCCGCGTAACGCCCGGCGCCACCGGCGCGCCCAGACCCGGCCCAGGGGCGCAGCCGGGAGCAGCTCCCGGCCCCTCGCTCCGGCTCCCCGAGGCTGGGGGGGGAGCCCCCTATTCCTCCCCCCGCCAAACTCCACCCAGGCCAGCCCGGCTCGACTGGGACCAGCCCCCCGTGGGCAGCTCCCGCGCCCCGGCGAGGCCCCGGGCGCCCGCTGCACACGGCTGCCCCGCCCGGCCCGGCTGCCCCTGCCCTGACCCCCTGGATCCGAGCCCCCGGGGGCCGCCCAGGGGAGCAGCCGGGACGGGACCCACCTGCCCGGGCTGCGGGGTCCGCTCGGGGTCCGCGGTCTCCCTCCCGCGGCGCTGGGCTGCTCTGAGCCGAGCCAGGAAACGGAGCGAGTCCGATGGAAACCGAAAGCAGCGGGTGGGGCCGGTTTCACCGCTTCGGATTCAGGGACCCGGGATCCAGCCCGACCCCCTGGTGGCGGCGCCCCTCGCCCACCCCGGGACCAGCCCCACAGCCCGGCTACAGCCTCCAGGTGCCCCCCCGCCCCGCACTGCGTGGGGGCGAACCCCCCCTCTCTGCCAATCTGACCCGGGGAAACCCCCCGCTCTGGGTCCCCTCCCTCCCAGAGCCGGGAGAGAACCCAGGAGTCCTGGCTCCCAGCCCCCCTGCTCTAACCCACCAGCCCCCACTCCCCTCCCAGAGCCGGGGAGAGAACCCAGGAGTCCTGGCTCCCAGCCCACCTCCACAACCCTCACAGTAAGGGCTGGCCCCAATGCAGTCCTCAGGGGCGCCGGGCATCAGGGAGCGGGGCAGAGGGTCAGTAGGGGGGGCCGGGCGGCAGGGGGGGGGCGGTAGGGGGCGCCAAGCGGCAGGGAGCGGGCTGGGGGGTCAGTAGGGGGCGGTGGGGGGCAGGGAGCGGGGCGGGGGTCAGTAGGGGGCGCCGGGCGGAGGGAGTGGGTTGGGGGGAGGGAAACTGAGGCACACGGGGGTGAGGCAGTGCCTGTAGCTGAGCTTGGACACAGCATCCAAGCCCAGCACACTCTGCCCTCTAAGCAAGGGGGCAGCAGGAGGCTTTGCAGCAAGGCCGCCTGCTAGATGCACTCGGGACCACTGTGCTGTGTGTCATGGCCCCTGTACTACCAGCATCTGCCTCTGCGTCTGGAGAGCCGGTGTGGCACACCCGGGGTTACACCCCCCAGGATGGAGACGCAGGCCCCAGGGGCTCCGGTCGTCCCCACCAGCTGGGTGGCTGCAGGGTCAGCCGGGGTCACCGACTTGGAGAGACTCAAACCACCCCCCCCCCCGGGTTTCCCGGAATCAGCCTCCTGCTAGGAAAGGCTCCGGCTGCTTTCGGTTTCCACCTGCCTCTGACGCGCTCAGGGGATTTTGAGCTGCCACACGCGGCTCGTTGGCCTGGTGTGTGAGTTGGCGTCAGGGACAGTCTCTGAAAACATCCGTCCCACGTGCAGCCGCAGCCGCAGCCTGACCAGCGAACCGGCCGGGAGGGGCCGGCAGGCATGGGGGCGATAATCGGACACACTCACATGCTGCTGGCCGGGGGCCGCCCGGGCCGCCCCTGAGCTCTGCCGGCAGCTGTGGGCGCCCAGCTCCAAAAGAGCCGTGAGAACCGGAGGAGGGGCCGAGAGGGGCCATAACACTATTTGGAGGTGGGAGCCGGCTCCCCCCGGGGAGAGCTTGAAAAGACGGGGGCTGGGCAGCTTGGCAAAGAGACACCTGGGGGGGTGGGGTGACTGAGGTCTCTACAATTGTCACAGACTCACAGATCGGGCCCACGCGTGGCCCCGTGCGGTCCGTGGGGGGTGCCCCTTCCACTACAACAGCCCCTCTCGGGGGGGGCCACTGTCTCCCGGGGTCAGGCCCCTCCACCTCCCGGAGCCGCTCCTCTCTGAGCCTCAGCATGTCTGTCTCTGCCGTGGGCCCCCCAGGGAGTCCCCTCGCTCTGGGCCCCTGGGGCCTCCTCACCCCCGAAGGGGATGATCCCCCCGCACCCAGTTCTCTAGCCCGGAGCGACTCTCCCCCAGCGTAACACAGGAGGTTTATTGAGGGTTGAACCCAGCACAGGAAACTCTCCAGCCTCAGGCCTGGCATCCCTCAGCCCAGCACATCCCAGTCCCCCTGCAGCCAGGGGGGCTCTGCCTGCTCCCCGCTCCAGCCCCGAGCCCCCTGCTTCCCAGCTGGGCCTCCCATACCCCCGGCCCCAAGCCCCCTCTGTCCATTGGCTTCTCTCCAGGGAAACAGGGTCGTAAACAGGCAGGCCTGGGTCTCCTCTGCTCTCAGCCTCCTCTGGCTGGAGCCGGCTGGTCAGGTCACCGGGGTCCTCTCCCCGCAGCCCATTGTCCCCCACTGGCCAGAACCGGCTGTGACTCCTGACCTGGGTCTCCGGGTCCCCAGGTCACCAGTCGCTGGGGTCTCCATCCTCCAGGCCGGGCCGGGGTCCCGAGTCCCTCCCCAGTCCTGTGCACCAACCAACTCCCTCTCCCCTCCCCTCGTTAAACCAGTAACACCCGGGACACTGAGTCCCCCTCCCTCCGCATGCAGCCCCCTGGGAAACACAGAAAACCCAAGAAACCCCCCCACTTCGTGACAACAATCATGACTGGTGCAGAGAAATGTGTCTTCACATGTCACGCGAACTGGGGCCACCCGCTGACATTAATGAGCAGCAGGTTTCAACCCAACAGCAGGAAGTATTTCTTCACCCAAGGCACCGTTAACCTGTGGAACTCCCTGCCAGGGGCTGTTGTGGAAGCCAGCAGGAGAGCAGGGTTCAGCAAGAACTAGCTGAGTTCCTGGAGGATCGGGCTCTCAGTGGCTATTAGCCGGGATGGGCAGGGACGCTGGGTGTCCCTAGGAATGGGTGGCAGGGGATGATGGGTGACTGGCTGATGGCCTGTTCTGTTCACTCCCTCTAAAGCAGCTGGCACCGCCACGCTCAGCAGCCCGGATCTGGGGCTAGAGGGGCCGTCGGGCTGACCCAGTCTGGCTGTTCTTACGTTCTGGCAGCTGGCGGCGCTGGGCCCAGTGAGGCAGTGGGGGGCGCTGTGCCGCAGGGGCGGGGGGCTCAGCTGGGAATGTCCCGCTGCACGGTGTGGGGCGGGGGGCTCAGAGGGGGGTGCAGTGCCATAAGGGTGGGGGGCTTGGCTGGGAACGTCCAGCGGCAGGGGGTGGGCCAGGGGACACAGTAGGGGGCGCTGTGCCGCAGGGAGCGGGGCGGGGGGCTCGGAGGGGGGCGCGGTGCCGCAGGGAGCGGGGCGGGGGGCTCGGAGGGGGGCGCGGTGCCGCGGGGAGCGGGGCGGGGGGCTCGGAGGGGGGCGCGGTGCCGCGGGGAGCGGGGCGGGGGGCTCGGAGGGGGGGCGCGGTGCCGCGGGGAGCGGGGCGGGGGGCTCGGAGGGGGGGCGCGGTGCCGCGGGGAGCGGGGCGGGGGGCTCGGAGGGGGGCGCGGTGCCGCGGGGAGCGGGGCGGGGGGCTCGGAGGGGGGGCGCGGTGCCGCGGGGAGCGGGGCGGGGGGCTCGGAGGGGGCGCGGTGCCGCGGGGAGCGAGGCGGGGGGCTCGGAGGGGGGCGCGGTGCCGCGGGGAGCGGGGCGGGGGGCTCGGAGGGGGGCGCGGTGCCGCGGGGAGCGGGGCGGGGGGCTCGGAGGGGGGCGCGGTGCCGCGGGGAGCGGGGGGGGGGGCTCGGAGGGGGGCGCGGTGCCGCAGGGAGCAGTAGGTCCAGTCCAGAAATAAACATCCCGCTGCCGGGGATTTCCCGGCCCTACCGGGCGGGGTGGTGAGCCAGCGTCGAGCTGCCGCAAAGGCGCCATGGGGCGGAGTTACCCCAGCACAGGGTCTGGGCCTGGGGCCGGGCGACCCCCTGGCACGGCCTTTGCCAGCAGCGGACCAGGCGGGCGCCTGTGGTTCGGGCACCGAGCAGCCCGGGCGGATTTCCCAGGGTGCCGGCTGGGGGGAGCCTCGGGGGCTTCCCAGACCGGCCTGTGTGTCCCGGCCTGGGAGGTTTTAACGCTGAGCGACACGGGCTGGGATACTGGGACACCCCCTCCCCCGCTCCACACCCTGAGAGCAATTCCTGGCCTGTGCCCCCAGCCTCCGACCAGAGCGGGGACCTAATCCCCTGTGGGAGACACGGAGCAGGGCTCCTGGGCTCTCCCCGGCTCAGTGGGTTGAAGCGGGGGCGGGGTCTGGGAGCCAGGACGCCTGGGTTCTCTCCCTGGCTCTGGGAGGGGAGTGGGGGCTGGTGGTTAGAGCAGGGGGGGCTGGGAGCCAGGACTCCTGGGTTCTCTCCCTGGCTCTGGGAGGGAAGGAGGGTCTGGTGGTTAGAGCAGGGGGGGGCTGGGAGCCAGGACGCCTGGGTTCTCTCCCTGGCTCTGGGAGGGAAGGAGGGTCTGGTGGTTAGAGCAGGGGGGGGCTGGGAGCCAGGACGCCTGGGTTCTCTCCCTGGCTCTGGGAGGGGAGTGGGGGCTGGTGGTTAGAGCAGGGGGGGCTGGGAGCCAGGACTCCTGGGTTCTCTCCTTGGCTCTGGGAGGGAAGGAGGGTCTGGTGGTTAGAGCAGGGGGGGGCTGGGAGCCAGGACGCCTGGGTTCTCTCCCTGGCTCTGGGAGGGAAGGAGGGTCTGGTGGTTAGAGCAGGGGGGGGCTGGGAGTTAGTGGACCCCAAAGGTATTAAACTCCCTTCAGTCGGGTGTGTCTGGCTCCGTCGGGTTTCCCAGGAGATTGTCGGGGGAAGGACACCCGGGGCGGGCGCTGCCCCGAGGGGCTAACCGGGGTGTATGGAGCACGGCGAAGGACGAGCCGCTGGGGTGAATCCCCGTGCGGGTTCGGGAGGGAGGGTCAGACTCAGTCTGCAGGGCCTGGAGCAATCCCGGGCTCGGCTGCGCTCGGGGGAGCCCCCACCTCTGCCCCTCAGTCTGTGCCCGTCCGAGCACGGGGACCTGCCGCGGCCCTGCTCCCAGCTCCGTGGGGCTCACTGCGGCAGGGGGCCCCCCAGCGAGTCCTCGGGGGGCGTCCAAGCCACCACAGCCGGCACCGCGGCCGCCAGCAGCGTTTTCACCCAGAGCCGGCAGCGCTTCCCCTCAGCTCAGCTCAGCTCCCCCCAGGTCCTGCCGGCTCTGGGCAGGGCGAGGGGCAGACTGCGCGCAGGGCGCCCCAGCCCCGGAGCCGAGCCAGGGGAACCCGCCCGCCGCGCTCCAAAGTGACTCGCTTCACTTTCTCCCCTGCCCGTGGAGCGGCTTCAGTCAAAGTGACAGCGGCTCCGGGAGCAGCTCAAGCCAGAGCAGGGGCCTGATTCTCCTGCTGGCCAGAAACGTTCGGTCGCCCCCCAGAGTCCCAGGAAACGTTACCCCCATTGCTGCGCTCCTACATTGGCGGGGGGCTTGTGTCCAGCCGGCCCCCCCTGCTCTGATGGCTGGGGGGGGCCCTTGCGGCTACGCTCGTTGCACACCCTGGTTCGCTTGGGTTTTTAGGGCTTCTGGGACTGACTCTCCGGTTGTGGCTCCATCCAGGGCTCCCTATCACCCCCCGTCGCATCACCGCCCGCCAGGCCCATCGGTGGATCTGGGGCGTGCAGGGAATCCGTCCCTCACCGTCAGATCATTGGGACTGTGATGGAATAGGGACTGTCTGTGTGCTTGGTAGGCAGAGACAGGTCTGCAGCTGTAACATGAGCCTGGCCTGGGGGAGGGGAGGTCTCACCTCTGGCTGGGGCTAGACAAAGGGGAGTGGGGAGTGGAGTCAGTCTTCGTTTTGGGAGCTGGGTGGTGGGGTTTCAGGGGATCCTAGGCTGGGATCCAAGCACCCTGAACCCCCCAGAAAGACCAGATTGAGGGGTCCTGGCTCTGAACCCAAGCTGGGCTGTATCCTGTGTTCCTGTTGTTCAATAAACCTTCTGTTTTACTGGCTGGCTGAGAGTCACTGTGAGACCGGGAAGAGGGGTGCAGGGCCGGACTCCCCCACACTCCGTGACAACTGGTGGCAGCGGTGGGATCGACTGCACCCCGCGGACGGCGCTTCCTGCAGTAAGTGACTGGGGAGCAGTAAAACGAAGGGGTGATTCACCCCTGGGCGAGTGTGACCAGAGAGAAGGACTTTGCAGTAACAGGGTCCCCCGGGGGATCACAGCGAGCGATCCCAGGGGCGGAGGAGGCTGCTGCTCGACCCTGGCAGAGAGGTGGTGACCTGAAGGACTGGCACACTAGGGGTCCCCCTGGAACCTGTGGGGAGCGGCGAGCACCCCGGCCTGCGAGTGGCCAGCAGGAAGATGTATACCACGCAACGCAAGTGGGAGCTGGTGGAGCTGTGCAAGCAGAGGGGGCTGCACTATGGGAAGCTCACCAAGGCCCAGCTGATTGCCCGGCTGGAGGAGAGAGACCGCGTCAATGAACCGGACCCGGTCTCTGGGGGAAGCAGCCCGGCAGATGCAGCGCAGACACCAGTGTCTGTCCCCGCTGGGAGTGGTCAGCCGGCCGCTGAGGGCTCCCCGAGACCTCCCATCCCTAGGCGTAGGGGGAGGGGGAGGAGGAGCCCAGCTACGGAGGGCACCGTGACCCCCCCGACCAGCCGGGAATCATCCCGGCAACGCTCGGCCTCCGTGGAACTCAGGCGGCTGGACTTGGAGAGAGAGATCAAACTGAAGGAGATGGAGATGGAGGACTGGCAGAAGCAGCGTGAATTCGAGGAAAGGGAGAAGGAGAAGCAACGCGAATTCGAGGACAGGGAGAAGGAGAAGCAACATAAACATGAGCTGGAAATGGCCCAGCTGAAAAGCAGGGAGGCCCCGGCCGCGGCGAGTGAGGGGGGGGCCAAGCCTACAAAGAGCTTCGATAAGAACTTCCTGGCCCGGCGTAAGGAGGGGGAGGACATAGACACCTTCCTGACGGCCTTTGAGAATGCCTGTGAGCTGCACCAGGTTGACCCTGCAGACAGGATCCGATGCCTCACCCCCTTACTGGACTCCACCGCCGTGGAGGTGTACAGCCGAATGAAAAGCACGGAGGCGGGGGACTACAACCTGTTCAAAGAGGCCCTGCTCCGCGAGTTTGGGCTGACCCCGGAGATGTACCGGAAGAGGTTCCGGAGTCAGCGTAAGATCCGGGAGGGCACATACCTGCAACTGGTCAACCGGGCGCAGGGGTACACCCGCAAGTGGACAGCCGGGGCCCAAACTAGAGAGGACCTGCTTGACCTGTTCGTACTGGAGCACCTGTATGAGCAGTGCCCACCCGACCTGAAGCGGTGGTTGATGGACCAGAAGCCGGAGAACCCGCA
The DNA here is from genome assembly GCF_020497125.1 of Mauremys mutica. Classification (NCBI taxonomy): domain Eukaryota; kingdom Metazoa; phylum Chordata; order Testudines; family Geoemydidae; genus Mauremys; species Mauremys mutica. The sequence continues at coordinate 8,488,503 of NC_059088.1, read as the reverse complement.
ACATGCAGGCCGGCTGGCTGACCAATATGTGGACAGTCGGGCAGGGGATGGCAGGGAGGAGTCTCGAGGGAGCAGGCCTGCCTCAACGCAGAGAGAGAGTCACCACGGGACCTCCCAGCGGAGCCCTATGGAGAACCCCCACAAAAGGGGAACGTCCAGCGTCAGATCCACCCGACCCCCTCGAGGGGACCCACGAGACATGGGCTGCTTTCACTGTGGCCAACAAGGCCACATACGGGCCCAGTGCCCCAAGCTCAGAGACAGACCGAGCAGACCCAACCCGCCGAGGGTTGACTGGGTACAGACCCAATCGGAGGAGGGGCAACATGCCCAAGAGAGGGGGGCTGGCAGCGTCCCACCTGGGAAGGAGGGAGGAGGGCCCCAGGTCAGCGCCCCTGGGGGGCTGGATGCTCCAGACACAAGGTTCTGCTACAGGGTGGCCATGGGGCTGCCCCTCCGGAAACAGTGCCTGGTTCCCCTGGAGGTGGATGGGAAGAAGGTCACTGGGTACTGGGACACAGGCGCAGAGGTGACACTGGCCCGGCCCGAGGTGGTGGGCCTAAATCGGATGGTGTCTGATACCTACCTGTCCCTGATGGGCGTGAGCGGGACCCCATTCAAGGTGGCCGTGGCGAGGGTGCACCTGAAGTGGGGGGTCAAGGAGGGCCCCAAGGATGTGGGGGTGCACCCCCATTTGCCCACAGAGGTGCTAATGGGGGGGGACCTCGAGACCTGGCCCGGCAATACCCGGGGTACCCTGATTGTGACCCGTAGTCAGAGTCGGCGCAGGGCTCTGCACCCTGACAACGGGGAAAGTACTCTGCCCGAGTGCCTGGTGGGGAGGGAACGCCCAGAGACACGACCCAGAGAGGCTGCGGCCTCAGACCCAGCTGGTGAGAGAGAGCAGGGCCCCATCCCTGTCCCAGCTGCTGAATTCCAGGCCGAGGTGCAGAAGGATCCCTCCTTGCAGAAGCCCAGGGACCGGGCTGACCTCAATGCAGCGCAGACCATGAGGAGAGGTTGCAAGGAGAGGTTCCTGTGGGAGAAGGGGTTCCTGTACCGAGAATGGGCTCCCCCCGGGGAGGTGGAGTCATGGGGGATTAGGAGGCAGCTGGTGGTTCCCCAGAAGTTTTGCCACAAGCTCCTGTACCTGGCCCATGACATCCCCCTCGCAGGACACCAGGGAATCCGGCGCACCAGGCAGAGGCTGCTACAGAACTTTTACTGGCCTGGGGTCTTTACCCATGTCCGGCAGTACTGCCAATCCTGTGACCCCTGCCAGCGGGTGGGGAAGGCCCGGGACAAGGAGAAAGCAGCTCTGAGGCCTTTGCCCATCATAGAAGAGCCTTTCCAGAAGGTGGCCATGGACATGGTGGGGCCTCTCAGCAAGGCGACCCGGTCAGGAAAGAAATACATCTTGGTGGTGGTAGATTTCGCCACTCGATACCCCGAGGCGGTGGCCTTGTCCTCTACCGAAGCAGACACCGTGGCTGCTGACCAGTTTCAGCCGGGTGGGGTTCCCCCAGGAAGTCTTAACGGACCAGGGGTCCAACTTCATGTCGGAGCTGCTCCAGTCCCTGTGGGAGAAATGTGGGGTCCGACCCAGCTGGGCCTCAGCGTACCACCCCCAGACCAACGGGATGGTGGAGAGGTTCAACGGGACGCTAAAGATGATGCTAAAAACATTCATGCACCAGCACCCACAGGACTGGGACAAGTACTTACCTCACCTGCTGTTTGCGTACAGGGAGGTACCCCAGGAGTCTACTGGGTTTTCGCCTTTCGAACTGTTATATGGAAGGCGGGTAAGGGGGCCCCTGGACCTGCTGAGAGACGAATGGGAGGGGAAGGCCGCTCCCGATGGCGAGTCGGTGGTGGAGTATGTCCTGACCTTCCGGGAAAGACTTACCGAGCTCATGGGCCTGGCCAGGGAGAATCTGGCCCGAGCCCAGAGGAAGCAGAAGGTCTGGTACGACCGCACGGCGCGGGCCCACGCCTTCGCCACCGGGGACCAAGTGATGGTTCTCATCCCCGTGAGGAAAAACAAACTCCAGGCTGCCTGGGAAGGGCCCTTCAAGGTTGTCAAGCAACTAAATGAGGTAAACTATGTGGTGGAGCTGTCGAATCGGGCTCATCACTGCCGGGTGTACCATGTGAATATGATGAAGCCATATCATGACCGGGGGAATATGGTGTTGGCCGTGTGTGGCCACTGGGAGGAGCCGGGGGATGACCCTCTAGTGGATCTATTCCCAGGGACAAAGGCTGGTTCCCCCCTGGAGGCGATTCCCCTCTCGGATCAGCTGACCCCAACCCAGCAGGCTGAGATCAGAGGGGTGCTGCAACTGTACCGACAGTTGTTTTCCAACCAGCCTGGGCGCACTAATTTGACCGTCCACCGCGTAGAGACTGGGGCACACACCCCGATACGCTGCTCCCCTTTTCGGGTTACCGGGAAGACTGCCCAGGACCTGGAAAGGGAGGTCAGGGACATGCTGGCTTTAGGGGTGATCCAGCCGTCCGCCAGCCCCTGGGCCTCCCCAGTGGTGCTGGTCCCCAAGAAGGACGGGTCGATCCGGTTCTGCGTGGACTATCGAAAGCTCAATGCCATCACCGTATCTGATGCCTACCCCATGCCAAGGCCTGACGAGCTCCTAGACAAGCTAGGAGGCGCTTGGTACCTCACCACCATGGATCTTACAAAGGGCTACTGGCAAGTGCCGCTCGACGCAGATGCCAGGCTGAAATCGGCCTTCATCACTCCCCTGGGGCTCTATGAGTTTCTGACCCTGCCCTTTGGCCTCAAGGGAGCGCCGGCCACCTTCTGTAATGGAGTAGGAAGCACAGACTGTCCGTGTGGAGGAGGGGAGAGCCAGAGCTTTAGGTGAGATGCAGGAATTCACAGTGTGGGCCTGGGGGAGGGGAGATGACACCTCTGGCCGGGGCAGAGACAAAGGAAAGAGTCTGGGAGGGGCCGGGGAAAATTGGCAGACTGGTGTTGGCTGGAGAAGAGAGGGGAGGCAGGGAGACCGAGCTCTGATCCCCAAGGGGGCCTGGGAGGCCCCCCAAGATGGACCTATCCGGGGAGATCCGGTTATCTATGCCTGCAAGACCTATGTTGGACTGTATTCCTGTCTCCTAAATAAACCTTTTGCTTTGCTGGCTGGCTGAGAGTCCTGATGAATCTGCAGGGAGTCCGGGGGTGCAGGACCTGACTCCCCCACACTCCGTGACAACTGGTGGTAGCGGTGGGATCGGCGGCACCCCGGGGACGGCGCTTCCTGCAGTAAGTGACTGGGGAGCAGTAAAACGACAGGGCGATTCGGGCGAGTGTGGCCAGAGAGCAGGACTTTGCAGTAACAGGGTCCCCCGGGGGATCACAGCGAGCGATTCCAGGGGCGGAGGAGTCTGCAGCTCGACCCTGGCAAAGAGGTGGTGACCTCAAGGACTGGCACACTAGGGGTCCCCCTGGAACCCGTGGGGAGCGGCGAACACCCCGGCCTGCGAGTGGCCAGCAGGAAGATGTATTCCCAGAAGCGCAAGTATGAGCTGGTGGAGCTGTGCAAGCAGGGGGGGCTGCGCCATGGGAAGCTCACCAAGGCCCAGCTGATTGCCCGGCTGGAGGAGAGAGACCGCAGGGATGAACCGGTCCCTATCTCTGAGGGAAGCAGCCCGGCGGATGCAGCGCAGGCACCAGTATCTGTCCCCGCTGGGAGTGGTCAGCCGGCCGCTGAGGGCATCCCGAGACCCCCCACCCCTAGGCCTAGGGGGAGGGGGAGGAGGAGCCCAGCTACGGAGGGCACCGTGACCCCCCCGGCCAGCAGGGGGTCGTCCCGGCGACGCTCGGCCTCCGTGGAACTCAGGCGGCTGGACTTGGAGAGAGAGATCAAACTGATGGAGATGGAGGACCGGCAGAGGCAGCGTGAATTCGAGGCAAAGGAGAAGGAACGCGAATTCGAGGCAAGGGAGAAGGAACGTGAATACGATGACAGGGAGAAGCAGCGCAGTTATGACCTGGCCATGGCCCAACTGAACAACAGGGAGGCCCCGGCTGCGGTGAGTGGGGGGGGGGCCAAGCCTACAAAGAGCTTCGGTACGAACTTCCTGGCCCCGCGTAAGGAGGGGGAGGACATAGACACCTTCCTGACGGCCTTTGAGAATGCCTGCGAGCTGCACCAGGTGGACCCTGCAGACAGGATCCGGCGCCTCACCCCCTTACTGGACTCCACCGCCGTGGAGGTGTACAGCCGAATGAAAAGGGAGGAGGCAGGGGACTACAACCTGTTCAAAGAGGCCCTGCTCCGCGAGTTTGGGCTGACCCCAGAGATGTACCGGAAGAGGTTCCGGGGTCAACGTAAGACCCGGGAGGGCACATACCTGCAACTGGTCAACTGGCCGCAGGGGTACGCCCGCAAGTGGACGGCTGGGGCCCAAACTAGAGAGGACCTGCTTGACCTATTCATACTGGAGCACCTGTATGAGCAGTGCCCATCCGACCTGAAGCTGTGGTTGATGGACCAAAAGCCGGAGAACCCGCAGCATGCAGGCCAGCTGGCCAACCAATACATGGACAGTCGGGCAGGGGATAATAGGGAGGCGTCTCGAAGGAGCAGGTCTGCCTCGACGCAGAGGGAGATTCACCAGGAGACCTCCCAGAAGGGGCCGAGGGAGGACCCCCACCAAAGGGAAACATCTGGCGCCAGGGCCAGCCGTCCCACTCGAGGGGACCCGCGAGACATGGGCTGCTATCAATGTGGCCAACCGGGCCACATACGGGCCCAGTGCCCCAAGCTCCAGGACAAACTGAGCAGACCAACCCCACACCGGGTCAACTTGGTAGAGACCCAGCCGGAGGGGGGGCAGCGTTCGCAGGAGAGGGGGGCTGGCCGCGTACCACCGTCGAAGGAGGGAGGGGGGCCCTGGGTCGGCCCCGCCGAGGTGGATGCTTCCAACCCTGAGTTTTGGGTTTACAGGGTGGGCACGGGGCTACCCCTCCGGAGCGAGTGCCTTGTCCCCCTGGAGGTAGACGGGAAGGAGGTTACTGGGTACTGGGACACGGGCGCAGAGGTGACGCTGGCCCGGCCCGAGGTGGTGGGCCTAGATCGGATGGTGCCCAACACCTACCTGAACCTGAGGGGTGTGATCGGGACCCCATTCAAGGTGCCTGTAGCGAGGGTACACCTGAAGTGGGGGGACAAGGAGGGCCTCAAGAATGTGGGGGTGAACGCACATTTGCCCACGGAGGTGTTAATGGGGGGGGACCTCGAGGACTGGCCCAGTAACACCCGGGGTGCCCTGGCCGTGAACCATAGCCAGAGCCGACGCAGGGCTCTGCACCCTAACACCGGGACAGGCACGCTGCCAGGGACACCGGACCCTGACCCGGTGGGGAGGGAACGCCCAGGGACGGGGCTCAGAGAGGCTGTGGCCCCAGACCCAGCCGGTGAGAGAGAGCAGATCCCCGTCCCTGCTCCAGCGGCTGAGTACCAGGCCGCGGTGCGGGAAGACCCCTCCTTGCGGAGGATAGGGGACCTGGCCAGCCTCGGGGGGGGACAGACCATGGGACGAGGTGGCCGGAAAAGGTTCCTGTGGGAGAAGGGGTTCCTGTACCGAGAATGGGCTCCCCCAGGGAAGATGGAGTCAGGGGGGATCAGGAGGCAGCTGGTGGTACCCCAGGAGTATCGCCACCAGCTGCTATGCCGGGCCCATGACATTCCCCCTTCAGGGCACCCGGGAGCCTGGCGTACCCAGCAGAGGCTGCTACAGAGCTATTACTGGCCGGGGTCTTTGCCCATGTCCGGCAGCACTGCCGCTCCTGTGGCTTCTGCCAGAGGGGGAGGGAGGCCCGGGACAGGGGGAAAATGGCTGTAAGGCCCTTGCCCCGCCCCGAGGAGCCTGTCCAGAGGGGGGCCAGGGTCAACAGGGGGGCTCGGAGCCGAGAGAGCCCGAATCACAACCCCCCAAACTGGAACGTAGGGAGAAGGCCCCAGGCCCGCGTGCACCCCAGGGGTACTGGGGTGGGGAAAGGGCGCGGGCGGCATAAGGTTGTTGGTGGGTCCGAACTTCCCCGGGTCACTGGCTGGAGTGACCCCGCTCAGTTCAGTCTCGGAGGGGGGAGAGGTGTAATGGAGTAGGAAGCACAGACTGTCCGTGTGGAGGAGGGGAGAGCCAGAGCTTTAGGTGAGATGCAGGAATTCACAGTGTGGGCCTGGGGGAGGGGAGATGACACCTCTGGCCAGGGCAGAGACAAAGGAAAGAGTCTGGGAGGGGCCGGGGGAAATTGGCAGACTGGTGTTGGCTGGAGAAGAGAGGGGAGGCAGGGAGACCGAGCTCTGATCCCCAAGGGGGCCTGGGAGGCCCCCCAAGATGGACCTATCCGGGGAGATCCGGTTATCTATGCCTGCAAGACCTATGTTGGACTGTATTCCTGTCGCCTAAATAAACCTTTTGCTTTGCTGGCTGGCTGAGAGTCCTGATGAATCTGCAGGGAGTCCGGGGGTGCAGGACCTGACTCCCCCACACTCCGTGACACCTTCCAACGCCTGGTGGATCAGCTACTGAGGGGGATGGAGAGTTTTGCTGTGGCGTATATTGATGACATCTGTGTCTTCAGCCAGACCTGGGAGGATCACGTGTTCCAGGTTAGACAAGTGCTGGACCGACTCCGGGAGGCTGGGTTAACCGTCAAGGCTGAGAAGTGCAAGGTGGGGATGGCTGAAATATCTTACCTGGGCCATCGGGTGGGGAGCGGCTGCCTAAAGCCGGAACCGGCCAAGGTGGAGGTGATCAGAGACTGGCCCGCTCCCCAGACCAAAAAGCAGGTCCAGGCCTTTATCGGGATGGCGGGGTACTATCGGAGGTTCGTGCCCCACTTTAGTGCCATAGCTGCCCCCATCACTGAGCTGTGCAAGAAGGGGAAGCCAGACAAGTTGGTCTGGACCGAGCAGTGCCAGGAGGCTCTCCAGGCGCTGAAGGAGGCTCTGCTCAGAGGCCCAGTTCTGGCAAACCCAAACTTTGACAAGCCCTTTATGGTGTTTACCGACGCCTCAGACATGGGCCTGGGGGCGGTGTTGATGCAGGAGGATGAAAAGTGGGAGAGACACCCCATCGTGTACCTGAGCAAGAAGTTGCTACCCCGGGAGCAGAACTACGCGGCCATCGAGAAGGAATGCCTGGCCATGGTGTGGGCCCTGAAGAAACTGGAGCCATATCTCTTTGGGCGCCACTTCACTGTGTACACCGACCACTCTCCCCTGACCTGGCTGCACCAGATGAAAGGAGCCAACGCCAAGCTCCTGAGGTGGAGCCTGCTCCTGCAGGACTATGACATGGACGTGGTCCACGTGAAGGGAAGTGCCAACCTGATAGCGGATGCGCTGTCCCGGAGAGGGGGCCCCGAACTTCCCCGGGTCACTGGGCAGAGTGACCCCGCTCAGTTCAGTCTCGGAGGGGGGAGAGGTGTGATGGAGTAGGGACTGTCTGTGTGGTTGATAGGTGAGAGCAGGGACTGTCTGTGTGCTTGGTAGGCAGAGACAGGTATGCAGCTGTAACATGAGCCTGGCCTGGGGGAGGGGAGGTCTCACCTCTGGCTGGGGCTAGACAAAGGGAAGTGGGGAGTGGAGTCAGTCTTCGTTTTGGGAGCTGGGTGGTGGGGTTTCAGGGGATCCTAGGCTGGGATCCAAGCACCCTGAACCCCCCAGAAAGGCCAGATTGAGGGGTCCTGGCTCTGAACCCAAGCTGGGCTGTATCCTGTGTTCCTGTTGTTCAATAAACCTTCTGTTTTACTGGCTGGCTGAGAGTCACTGTGAGACTGGGAAGAGGGGTGCAGGGCCGGACTCCCCCACACTCCGTGACAGGGACCCATTGGGGCTCTTTTGAGAAGCTCGGGGGCCTGAACATGAATAATGCCCCCGTGCCTGTGACGCTCTCGTCCGCGGTAGTGACCTCAGAGCCCCCTCGCCCCATCCTGCCGCTCTCCTTTGCTCCAGCTGTCTGTGTGACCAGATCTCGGAGCTCAGACATGCTTGCGGGGGGGCCAGGTGCCCATACGCTGAGCTCGCAGCACGTCCCTTAAGGAACTGCTGCCCCGGGAGCAGAACTCTGCGGCCTCAGAGAAGAAAGGCCTGGCCGTGGTGCCGGCCCTTGGAAAGCTGCAGCTGGGTCTATTTGGGTGGCACTTTACTGTGTGTACTGACCACTCTCCTCTGACGTGGCGGCGTCAAATGCCAGGGGCTGATGCCGAGCTGCTGGGGACAGAGACACCTGGTCAGAGGGTGGCCAAGGTCAAGCTGGGGGCTCTTAACCCAGAGAGCCCAAATTGCAGCTCTCCAACCAGGGCTGGCTCTAGACCCCAGCGCGGCAAGCACGCGTGTGGGGCGGCCCTTTCCTGGGGGGGTGGCAGGCTGGGCCAGCGGACCTGCCGCAGTCATGCCTGCGGGAGGTCCACCGGAGCCCCGGGACGACCGGACCTGCCGCAGGCATGACTGCGGACGGTTCGCTGGTCCTGCGGCTCGGCTGGACCTCCCACAGGCATGACTGCAGCAGCTCCAGCGGAGCCGCCGGACCTGCGAACCGTCCGCAGCTGTGGGAGGTCCAGCCGAGCCGCGCGACCAGCGGACCCTCCGCAGTCATGCCTGCGGGAGGTCTGCTGCTCCCACAGCTCCGGGGCGCCTCCCGCGCATGACTGCTTGGGGCGGCCAAAAAGGTAGAGCCGCCCCTGCCTCCAACCTGAGCACTGGGAAAGACCCCGTCCCAGTTTGAACCCCAGGGGTATTGGGGTGGGGAAAGGGCACAGGCCCCTAGCTGCTGGGAGAAGGGGCTGTGATTGGTGCAGAGCCCTAGAGGGCAGGTGGGATGGTGTCTGCACAGAGAATGGCCGACGCCCAGTCTCCTGGCAACTGCTGTCCTGGGCCCCTCCCCGGCACGGTGCCAACCGAAGGTGTTGGAGAACAAAGGGGTCAGGTGACCCCAGAGGAGGGGCTGGAGGGGGTCAGTTGGGAGCTGACTGGGGAAATGGAGGGAGGCCAGAACTGGGGTCTGGGCTCCCTACCCCCCAAGATGGACCTGACTGAGGGGTCCGGTTCTCTGTCCCTACAAGCCCTGCTTGGGGCCGTGTTCCTGTTGTCTAACAAACCGTCTGTGTCACTGGCTGAAAGTCCCGGGGAATCGCAGGAAGTGGGGGTGCAGGGCCCGACTCCCCCACACTCCATGACACCCTACAATAACACAGCACTGCATGCAGCACCAGCAGAGTTACAAGAGACCCTACAATAACAAAGCAGAGCAAGCAGCAGGTGCAGTGTTTATGAGAGACCCTACAATAACACACCAGTGTGTACAGCTTTCCAGTATCAAATCTCTGTAAACAACAAGCATCACTCAGTGCGAAGGCTGAAGCCCTCCACCCGCAAACGGACCAGGACCCTAGTGGTTGGCTCTGCCCAGCACCCCCACATCTCAGGCTGGTGGGAGGGGAGCCAGCCCAGCCCTGCTCCCCGAGGCCTCTGGGTCTCTGTTCTCAGAAGATGACACAGGGAGGGGGTGAGGGCGGGGGCCGGCTCATCTCATCCTTCAGGTTCCGCATCTCGTGCTCCAGCTTCTCCGCCTCCCTCTGGAACCCGTCGCGCAGCAGTCGCTCCTGCTCCTGGGGGACAGAGCCGAGGGTTAGTGCCACCGACACAGAGCTGTGGGGCTCTGGAGCGGGGGGCCAGGGGTCCTGGCTCCCATCTTCCCCTCACTCTAACCACCAGCCCCCACTCCCCTCCCAGAGCCGGGAGAGAACCCAGGAGTCCTGGCTCCCAGCCCCTGCTCTAACCACTAGACTCCATTCAACTCCCAGAGCTGGGGATAGAACCAGGGGGCTCCCACCCCCCTGCTCCAGGCAGCCCAGCTCCCCGGGGTAGGTACCTGCAGTTTCAGGGCCAGCGCTGTCTGCTGCTCGGCCAGCAGCTGCCTCCTGTCCTGCTCCATCTTGGCCGTCAGCTGCTGGACGTGCTCCTGGTGGCTGCGCGCCTGGTCCTGCAGCAGCTGCTCCGTCCTGGCCTGCATCTCCTGGCTCAGCTGGGCCTCCCGCTCGGCCGCCCCGGCCCGCGCCCGCTCCACTGGGGGGGGGGCACATGGTCAGGGCCGGGGGCTCGGGGTGCAGAGCCCTGGCCTGGGGTCACTGGGGCATCAGTGCCCAGGAGTCACCAGATCTATGGAGCCAGAGCCCTGGCCCTGGGGTCACCACGTCCATGGGGCACTGGATGTATGGGGCCCTGGGATCACTGGATCTATGGGTCACCGGGCCTGGGAGGTCACAGAGACCCTACCCCGAGGCACCGGATCTATGGGACTGCAGAGCCCTGGTATCTGTGGGGTCCAGGAGTCCCAGGATCTATGGAGCCATGAAAGCCAGGGTCACTGGGTCGATGGGGCCGGGAGGGCCAGGGGTCGCTGGGTCTATGGGGCCGGGGTCACTGGGTCTATGGGGCCGGGAGGGCCAGGGGTCACTGGCGTTCAGGAGCCAAGAGATCCCCAGATCCATAGGGCCGTGGGGGTCACAGGACTATAAGCCCCAGCTCTGGAGTCACCTTCAATCTCCCTCTGTTTGTCCGTGAGGCTCTGGTCCGTCTGCAGGACGGCCTGGGCCACCGTCTCCTTGGACTTCAGAAACTGCTGCAGCACCTCGGCCGCCTGGGGGCACCGGGGAGAAAGGGGGTGAGCTGGGGCCCACATCCCCCCCACATGCCTCCCCCACAGATCCAGGGGCCCACAGACCCTCTCGCCTGCGTCTCCAGACACCTAGGGGACCCCAGACCAGTGGGAACCTCCACGCTGCCCTCTCATCCCATCAGTCTAGGAGAAGCCTGGACCAAAAACCCACAGTGGGATCCAGCGGTGCCATTAGTGTTTCCCCCCAGGGCACCCGCAGGCTGTGTGAGCTGCTCAGAGCCATGGCCAGAAACAGAACCCAGGAGTCCTGGCTCCCAGCCCGCCCTGCTCTCACCACCAGACACCACTCCCCTCCCAGAACCGGGGACAGAACCCAGGAGTCCTGGCTCCCAGCCCCAATTAATGCTATTCAGCCAATTCACCATGATCCCTTTCCCTGGCAGCTGCTTGTATTTCTCCACCATCTCCCGCTGGTCGTCCAGGAGGCGCTGGTAGCCCCCGGGCACCGAGTAGCCCCCCTCGCAGACCCGCTCCTCCAGCTCCTGCGACAGCTCCCTCAGCACGGCCGTGCACCGGTCCGACGACGCCTGCTCGTTCCGGCGGCAGAGCTCAGCGCGCTTGGAGTCCAGCTCGTCCTGCGGAGAGAGGGGACATCGGAGGAGAAAGTCCCTGTGCCCCATTCCCTGCCCCAGAGAGCCAGCCAGGTCCCTGCCCTGGGGCCAGCGCCCCCAACACGGGAAAGGCCTCGTGCCCCATTCCCTGGTACCTTCAGCTGGCGCTGGTATTGCTGCTCCTCGTCCTTGAAGGCGCGCGCCATGAACGCCCGCAGCGCCTCCCGCTCGCACTGGGCGTGCAGCTCCAGCAGCTCCTGCACGCTCTGCGTGGGCAGCGCCGCCCGCCGCCCCAGCTGCTCCTCGTAGGCAGCCACGGCCTCCCCCACCGCCGCCGAGTTCTCGATCTGCGCCAGGGCCAGCACCGCGCTCTCCATGCAGGGCACCGCCCCGCTGCGGATGGCGTCCACGTAGGTCACCGCCAGGTTCCCCAGCACTGCCGGAGGGGGCAGGGTCAGTGCCAGGGGGCCCAGCACTGCCGGAGGGGCAGGGTCAGCGCCAGGGGGCCCAGCACGGCCGGAGGGGGCAGGGTCAGCGCCAGGGGGCCCAGCGCGGCCGGAGGGGCAGGGTCAGTGCCAGGGGGCCCAGCGCGGCCGGAGGGGCAGGGTCAGTGCCAGGGGGCCCAGCGCGGCCGGAGGGGCAGGGTCAGTGCCAGGTTCCCCAGCGCGGCCGGAGGGGCAGGGTCAGCGCCAGGGGGCCCAGCGCGGCCGGAGGGGCAGGGTCAGTGCCAGGGGGCCCAGCGCGGTGGAGGGGCAGGGTCAGCGCCAGGGGGCCCAGTGTGGGGGGCAGGGTCAGTGTCCCCCACCCAGCCCCTCCCACACACTCCAAGACCCCGGCTGCTCCCCTGGACCTGCCCCTCCCCATGTGCCCCAGTCCACAGACCCCAGCCAGAAATCCCCCCCCCCCCCGTCCCCCTGAGCAATTGGTGCCTTGTCTCTCCTTGGGATGTGCCTGACGTCACCTCCAGCCGCAGGATCCTGCTCTGCCTTTCTCTGCAGCCCAGTGGCCCTTTGGGACCCAGGCGTCCCTCCCTGGGGAGATGCGACCGCGCTGCCAGCCAGGCCTCTCCCCATCATCTTCCCCGGGCCCCGCTAACCGGACCTGCGCTGTCTGGCTCTGCACGCCCTGTTCCCCCCCCCCCCCACGGGTCATTTCCATTCCTCTGCTCCACCCCCAGCGCCCCATCTAACCGCGCACCCCAGAGCTGGGCGCAGGCTCCAGCGCTGGCCACAGGGGACCCCTCCCAGCTCGGTTCACCCGCCCAGCACCCCACGAGCCCCATTTGCCCCAGTGCCCCCCGGCCCAAGGGCTCCCGACACTCACTGGCCCCGGTCACCACGTGGCCGCCCAGGATGGTCTTGGACTTCGACGTCTCCCAGACGTGGTGGCAGAACCGGGTCACCTGCTCCTGGAACTCAGAGTCCAGCTCATCCTCCTGCAGCTCCTCCAGCCGGGGCAGGCGCTTCCTGCCGGCCGGCTGGACGAAGGCGAAGCATTTCCGGGCCGGGAAGAACAGGCGGATGCACTTTCGGGGCAGGTTGTAGCACTGGTCCTGCTTGCCGCTGCCTGGCAAGCAGAGCCCTTAGCCAAGATGTGGCTGCTTCTGGGGGGCAGCGTGTGACTGATGAACAGATTCCCGTGGGAGGAAGAGACCCTGCTATCCGGGGGAGGGGGACTGAGGGGAGCCGGGGAACCGTCCCAGCTGGAATGTGGCCAGGACAGTGAAAGTCCCAATTCCAGGAACTGGTAACACCCGCGAGGTGTTGAGTTTGTGTCTTGACCAAAAGTCGCCCTCCAACAGCACAGCCTGGGGCCAGCCCTGAGAGCCAGGGGAGAGCCCCCACCCCGCCCCCTTAGCTCTGCCCTGGGGCACTGGGGCCGGCACCACTCCCCTACCTGGCTTTAGTTTCAGGGCGTTCTCCAGGTACTCGTCCTCGGTGATCTCCCGCCCGTCCAGCTGCAGCTGCAGCACGAAATCCCGCACGGCCCACACGAAGGCCGGGAAGAACCGCACGAACTCGGCCGTATCCTCCCCCTCCTGCCGGCCGCCCTTGCCTGCTGCCTTCACCTTCATGTCCCCTCGGCTGCCCCCACCCGCCGGCTTCACCTTGATGAGCTCCGTCAGCTCCGTCACGTAGCTGGGGGCCGGCTAAGGAGGAGGAGATGTGGCGCCCCCCGCAGTGGGGTCCCGCTCCCTCAGGGGCCCCCCTACCCACCTGCGATGGGGCTCGGAAGGGACTGCGGGTAGGGGAGGATATTCCATCACAACACCCGGTGCCCTGCACGTGAAGGAGCGACTCTGACAGCTGGTGGCAGTAGTGGGTTGTTACCCATCACGCAGAGTGGCCACTAGAGGGGGCCGTGGTGCACCCCTGCGCTGCGGGTCCCGATTTCGCTGAGGGTGAAGCGTTTGGATGGAACCGCGGGTCCCTTCCCCAGGGATATGGGCCCCCCCCGGACCCCCAGGGCAGGATACTGCAGCTGGTCCATGGCCTGCTGGTTGATGGTGCCCATGCTGTTATAGACCAGGGTGCTGCTGAGCAGCACGGCCAGCGCGAAGATCCACACGTCGTTCTTGGTGTTGCCCTGGAACGACACCCACCGTCACCGTCCTGAGTGCATCCCAGCTGCAGAGCTCACAGCCCGTCACAGAGCACGGCGGGATTGCCAGCCCCATGGCACAGATGGGGAAACTGAGGCACGGGGCGGGGTGGCCAGTGGAACAGCCCCCAGCTCTCTAGAGTCCCAGCCCAGGTCACATTGATTTCCCATTCTCCAACCCAGCAGAGTCACTATTTGGGGTTGGCATATTCCCCTCCCCCAACCTGTTAAATCCCCAGCTCCCGGAGGCACGGGAGGGGGCGGGAGGTCCCATTGCTCCCCTCGTACTGATGAAAGTTCCTAAGCCACACGGCTGCATTTAAACTTTGGGAAGGCGATACCTCCCTGCCCCCCGGGGTCCAGCTGCAGCGGCCCCCACTGCAGGCTGGGGGTTTGCAGCTGCTCTCATGCATTTTTCAGGTTCCATCCTCTTTTATCCCCAGTGGCGGCAACACCGGCTCTTTCCTCTCCCTACGGCAGGGCGAAGCCAACATATGGGCAAGGCTGCGGGATCCTTCTCAAAGGATCCATTTTATCTGAGCCCCTCTCCAGAGCGAATGTATTTATCGTCACACCCCCTCTGGCAGGCGGGTGGGTAAACTGAGTCCAAGCTCACACTGGGGGTCTGTGGAGCAGGGATTCGAACCCGGCTCTCCGGAATGCCAGCCCTGCCCTCCAGCCCTCCAGCGGGGCAGGAAATTGTCACTGAAGAACATCCAATTTTTGATACCAAAACCACTGACGAAACGGGGACAGTTAAGGTGAATTTCCTCATTTGAAAAATTATTGGGAATAAAAGTTTCTGAACTGTGGAAACGGTCCAACTGGGTTTTTCAAGGCAAAACGACGTCTCGGTGTCAATGTTTTGGTAAATTTGTACCAAGTTCAAAAAGAAAAAAAAAAGGAAAATCAAAATGAAACATTTGGAAATTATCCACCTGTTTGCATGACCCGGAGCCAGGGCACGTTTCCGATTTTCGAGCCCTGGCACTTTCCCCCCATTTTGACAATTCAGGACAGGAAACATTTTAAACGTCTCAACAGCTCGTCCTGGGCGGGAGAAGCGTTTCCAGCCCCACCCCGGCCTCCCTTCCCAGCCCCGCCATGGCATCCCCAGCCCTCCGGACATTGGCACTGCCCCCTGAGAGGGCGCTGGCTCCGCCTCGGACCCTGCCTCCTTCCCCTGCAGGGGGTTTGCTAGGAGTGTCTGTGCACAGAGGGGCTGGGAGCTCCTTAAATACCCCATCCCCTTTCCCAGCATGCCTTGCCCTGAACTACAACTCCCAGCAGCCCCTGCGTGCCAAGGGGCGTTCCATCCTGCTAAGCTAATTGGCTGATTCTCATAGGCTGCCCCCCCACACCCGCCACTCACCTTCTCCACGTCGCCCAGCCCCTCGGTGTCCAGCAGCACCAGGGTGTGGCCGGCCCGGCGGGGGTGGGGCAGGCACCACATCCAGATGCCCTTGGTGTGCGACTGGATGGTGGAGCCCAGCGAGAACCCTGGGGAGAGAGGGGTGGAGCTGGGACAGATGCAGAGCGAGGGGACCCAGGAGTCCTGCCCCCCCGACCACTAGACCCCCCACTCCCCTGCCAGCACCAGGGAGCGAACCCAGGAGTCCGGGCGCCCGGGGGCCGGGCTCACGTCTCTCACCCGTTCTCTTGCCAGCCAGTCGGTTCATGAGGTAGGACTTGCCGGTGCGGTACAGCCCGGCCACGGCCACCACCACCACGGGCTGGGAGATCTCCGCCAGCACCTGCAGCGCCTCCTGCTGCACCCGCAGCTCCCCCGCCGGGCTGTTCTCCACCAGGCAGATGGGGGCCGGCATGGGGATCTCCATCGCGCTGGGGGGGCGGCCTGCGGGACACAGAGCGGGGAGGGTCAGCGCGGGGGGGGAATGAGACACAGAGCCGGGCCTCCCAATCTGCAAGAGACCCTTCCCCCGCCCCGTGCAGCGTACGGACCCCAGCGTCGCCCGCTGCAGCTCACCCCGGGGCAGACAAGCCCTGGCGCTCCTGGGCATCGCTGCAGACCCCCAGCTGGTGCCCCTTGAATCACACCTGCCAGGGCTGCTGCTGGACAGGCAGGACGGTGCAGTGGTTAGAGCGCAAGCCTGGGACCCGGGGTCACGTCCCAGCTCCCCCACAGACTTCCCGAAACTTAGGGCAGGTTTTGGAAGATGTTTCATCATTGCTGCACTCAGTATTGCAAGGCCTGACTGTCCCCTGTCTCAGCTGCTCCGTGCCTCGGTTTCCCCATCTGTACAATGGGGATAATATGTGAGGCTGCGGCGATGGGGCCCCTAGAAGGACCATAGACAGGGCAGCCAGAGCCCACGGGATGGAGCCATGGGGCACGCGGAGGCCTCCGATTCGCAGAGGCCCTGGAGGTTTTTCGCCTTCCTCTGCAGCGTGGGGCCCGGGTCACTTGCTGGAGGATTCTCTGCAGCTTGAGGTCTTCAAACGACAATTTGAGGACTTCAATAACTCAGACATAGGTTAGGGGTCTGTTACAGGAGTGGGTGGGTGAGATCAGTGGTCCCCCACCTTTTCGTCTGGTGGGTGCCAGACGAAGGACCATGGCAGTGGTGGAATTCCCGCGGCATTTCGGCGGCAACACCTCTCGATGACACTGCTTGTCAGCAGAGATTTGCAGCGCCACCTCCTGGCGTGTTCACTGTGCGCCAGCGATTGACACCTGCCCGGCGTCCCTGCTGCAGAGCGTCCCTGGAACATATTTCTGCCCTTGTCCGTGGCAAACACCCACTTTCCGCTTCTCAAGATGCTTCCTGCAGCGAGGCCCCACCCCCATCACCTACCGCATCACAAACCCCAGAGTTACACCGAGAATCTCCCCGTTATTCAATCTCAAACGTTATTTCTTCTGTTTCTACCTCAGCCAGTTTCATTATCACTCATGACACTTTGCTCGTCTCGTCTGAGGGGCTGAAAGACTTTCACACACAAACAATTCACCCTCCCAGCCCCCGGTGGGTTTGGGCTTCTCTCCAACACAGAGAGAAACGAAGGCACCGGCGTCGGGAGTGGAATTGTTGAAGGTTCGTTACTGAGCTGGGGACAGAACTCTGGAATCCGGGCTCCCAGCCCCCCCGCTGCGCTAACCACAAGATCCCAGCCCCCTCCAGAGCTGGAAGAGGAACCCAGGAGTCCTGACTCCCAGCCCCCCACCCCCAGCGTTAGCCCCAGTTCCCTTCCTAGCAAGTTGACATGAAACTCCGCTACCTTTCCTCCCCTCCCTTTTCCGTCCAGCTCGTCCCACCCTTCCCATGACCAGTCTCCATACGACCTACCAGGCTCTTCCACCCTTATGTCCCCGGCTCTCATGGCCCAGGCAGCTCAGGTTAAGAATGTAAAAGCAGCCAGACCGAGCCAGACCAATGGTCCATCTCGCCCAGTGTCCTGTCTTCTGACAGTGGCCCAAGCCAGAGCTTCAGGGGACGTGCCCAAAACAGGGCAATATGGAGAGACCCACCCCGGTCTTCCCCTCCCGGCGTCTGGCCGTCAGAAGTCCAGGGTGGCCCCAAGCAGGGGCTCGTATCCCTGACCATGTTGGCTAATAGCCATGGATGGACCTGATTCTCCTCCAGAACCTCCCCTGCCTCTCCTCTAGCTTCTGTCCCACCAGCCTCGCTCTGCACGATAATGACAGACAGTCCGGCCCCCCACGTGCCGTGAAAAGGATCTTCAGCCATGAATCACGGCGCTGCGGCTAAAGCCTGCTCTGCACAGAAGGGCTGCGCTGGCAAACCCTGCGGGTGGGGACGCGGCTTGTCCCCACCAACGAGGTCTTGTACCCGGACAGCCTGGAACGTTTGCTGCTAGAGCCGCGTCCAGACGGGGACTTTGTCCGGCACAGCTCTGTCAGTAGGGGGGCGATTCCCCCACGCTCTGACCTCGCCAGGGTAAAGTCGTGCTGACAATGCCCTGGGCGCGGTGGGCCGAGCCGGAGGCCGAGCACTTACGTTCTTTAGCTGCCCGGTGTTTCTCTCGGCTGTAGGGACCCGTCCCACGCGTTGCCGCTCTGCACGGTGGCTTCCTGCCTCTCCCTGGGCTTGAGTGAAAAGCAAAAGCAAAAGCAGGTGGCACCGATATACGGGGTGAGCTGGAGGGTGGGGGCCTTGTTCAGCCTGGCCCAGGTTCGCTGATTGGTTCCCTGCCTGCCCCAGGCGGCTGCTGCCTTGAACTTCCTTCTCCCGCTGACGTCTCAGGCAGCTCCTCGCTCTTCCGAGGTGGCCAAAGCGTCCCGGGCTCCCCTCGTGCGTGGAAAACTTCCTGGCCCACGTTCGGTGCCGCACTGGCCCGTGCTGCCATTCCAGCCTGGGGCGTAGCCGGCCGCGGCCCCGGCCATGGCTTGGCCTTCCCCCGGCAGCAGCAGCTCCTGCTCCATGGGGAGGGGGGCAGCCCGTGGCACCCCCCCCCCGAATAGCTGCCTGTAGCGCCGCTGCCTTGCTCTTGCGAGTGCGGTGTGCAGCCTTCCCTGTCAAGCCGTCGCAAAACCACGAGCAGCGAAAATCCCCAGTGATGTTAAGTGTTCGCCTAAAGCCAGACCCGGGCGGCGGGGGGGATTCTGCCCCGAGGCAGATTGGCAGAGACCTGGCGGGGGGGAGAGTCGTCACCTTCCTCTGCACTTGGGCCCAGGTCACTGGCAGGTTTGAACTTGTGTCCATCAGGGGCGGCTCTAGCCATTTTGCCGCTCCAATCACAGCGTCATGCCACGGGGGGCGCTCTGATGGTTGCTGGTCCCGCGGCTCCGGTGGACCTCCCGCAGACGTCCGCTGGTCCCGTGGCTCCACCGAAGCCACGGGACCAGCGGACCCTGCGCAGGGACGCCTGCGGGAGGTCCACCGGAGCCGCCTGCTGCCCTCCCGGCGACTGGCAGAGCACCTCCCACGGCATGCCGCCCCAAGCACGCGCTTGGCATGCTGGGGCCTGGAGCTGCCCCTGGTGTCCGTGGTGGAGTCTCCGTCACGTGAGTCTGTAACCCGCGATTTGGGGCCGGCGGTGACTCAGACGGAGGTCAGGGTCTGTTACAGGGAGGGTGGGGGAGGTTCTGGGCCCTGTGAGGTGCCGGGGGTCAGATGAGATGATCGCGCTGGGCCTGTCTGTCACGGACTCACAGATTGTGCCCACTGGTGGCCCCGTGTGGTCCGTGGGGGGTTCCCCTTTCAGTGCGACAGCCCCTCTCGGGGGTCCTCTCTCTCTCGGGGTCAGGCCCCTCCACCTCCTGGAGCCGCACCTCTCGGAGCCTCAGCACGTCTGTCTCTGCCGTGGGCCCCCCAGGGAGTCCCCTCGCTCTGGGCCCCTGTCACGGAGCGTGGGGAGTCAGGCCCTGCACCCCCGGCTCCCTGCCGATTCACCAGGACTCTCAGCCAGCCAGGAAAGCAGAAGGTTTATTTAGACGACAGGAACACAGTCCAACACAGGTCTTGCAGGCACAGATAACCGGATCCCCCCGGTTAGGTCCATCTTGGGGCCTCACAGCCCCCCTCGGGGATCAGAGCCCCCTCTCCCTGCTTCCCCTCCTTTGCCCAGCCAGCTCCCGTCTGCCCAACCCCCTCCGGCCCCTCCTCTCTCCTCCGCTTCTTTCCCGGGCCAGGAGGTCACCTGACCCCTTTGTCTCCAACACCTTTAGTCAGCACCTTTGCAGGGAGGGGCCCGGCCATCAGTTGCTAGGCGACAGAACGTCAGGCATTCGGCTGCATGGACTTTTGCTGCTAGAAACTTAGGATCTGTACCCAGCCCCCAGTAAGACCAGTCCCACTTCATCGCAGCCCCCGGGGCCTCCACCCCCAGAGGGAGAAATGCCCCCCGTTCTCTAGCCCGGAGCGACTCTCCCCCAGCGTAACACAGGAGCATCTGAACCCAGCACAGGAAACTCTCCGGCCTCAGGCCTGGCCTCCCTCAGCCCAGCACATCCCAGTCCCCCTGCAGCCAGGGGGGCTCTGCCTGCCCCCCCTCTCCAGCCCCAGCCCCCCTGCTCCCAGCTGGGCTCCGATACCCCCGGCCCCAGGCCCCCTCTGTCCACTGTCTCCTCTCCAGGGAAACAGGGTCGTAAACAGGGTGGCCTGGGTCTCCTCTCAGCCCCCCTCTGGCCCCTCTGGCTGGAGCTGGCAGGTCAGGTCACCGGGGTCCTCTCCCCGCAGCCCATTGTCCCCCACTGGCCAGAACTGGCTGCGACTCCTGAGCTGGGTCTCTGGGTCCCCAGGTCACCGGTCGCTGGGGTCTCCATCCTCCAGGCCATCGGCCGGGGTCCCGCGTTCCCTCGCTGGTCCTGTGTAACCACAAACTCCTTCTCCCCTCCCCTCGTTAACCAGTAACACCCGGGACACTGAGTCCCACCCCCTCTGCATGGAACCCCCTGGAAAACACAGAACACCCCAAGAAAACCCCCCACTTCGTCACACCGTCTGATGTTAAACTCGATGAGTCTGAAACCGGCCAGCGGTGCAAACAGTTCTGTGTCAAATGGAAACTGGAAGTGGCCAGGCCAGCAGCCGCCCTTCGTGTGACAGGAGCTGGTGCCGGGAAATCAGCGTCGTTCCCGCACTAGGCCTGGGCTGCATTTCACTCTAAGCTGCGGGAATAGGCGCGGCACCACCCCGGAAAGCACAGGTTAAACACTCCCCTCCCCCACCCAGACCCCCCAGCGGGCTGAGCCCCTTCCCGCAGGGTTTTACTGCCCTGGGTTCCCGGGTCACCCCGTCCACCCCTTTTAATACTGCGGAAAGAGCTTCTCAAATCCCCTGGGACCTCCTGCGTGTGCCAAGGTTGGTTACACATCAACCTCGGCTGCAGGGAGCTCCTCGGCCAATTCTTCGGCTACTCTTCCCTACCCGGCCCTGCCGATTTCGAGATGTGAGACTTTAGCGTCTGGTATTTAACAGAAAGCCGGGTACCGCTGCTAGAGCCGAATCCCTCGGCCACGTCCTTCCGATCCGGGGCAGGAACAGCCACCGAACCCGTCTGCCTTCGCCGCGTCCCTCGTGGGGCTTTTCCCAGCCGGGCCTGTAACGGCTGCGCCCGCGCTGGGATCTCGGTTAGTCCTGAGATGTGTGACAAGGGCTTGTGGGCCTGAACCCGACTGGCCAGGGGCTTTTCACTGGCGCCTGCAGTTCCCCGGATTAATGGTGTGAATTCCCTGGTCACACCCCGTGTAGCTTGAACCAGCTCAGCTCATCCCCTCCGTCCCCTCCCGCGTGCTCCCTGGGTGCCACCCGCCCGCCCCTGCCATGCCAGCAGCTCTGTGCCCCCCACGCCAGGGGCGCCGTGTCCCCCATTCACAGATCATAGACCCCAAGGCCAGAAGAGCCCACGGTGATCACCTGGACTGGGCCCCTGTGTCCCACCGGCCAGAGACCTGCCCCACACTAACCCGAGAGCGGATCTGTCGGGGGACCAGCCCGGCTTGATTTAAGAACCGTCCAACGCGCTTCTCAGGAAATTCTTCCCATGGTTCATCCCCCTCCCTGGTACAAACGGACGCCTGGTTTCCAGTCTGAATTTGTCCAGCCCACCCCGTCCCGGGGCCTTTCTGCCGGGGGCTTTTCAGATCTAGCCGGAGAGGAGTGTCCCCGACTGTTACTAAAAATAGCCTGGGGGTGGGGGGGCAAACACAGCGAGACCATTGCCAGGGCTTGTCGCTGCTCCCGCCGCCCCCTGCTCCAGGCCCGGGGGGCTGACCCAACCCTGGCCGCAGCTCCGGCAGCTCTGGGGCTGGCTGCCAGACACCCGCTCTGGTGGCCGCTGCTCCGGGTCTGACAGCTGCGCCAGCCCTGCCCTCAAAGATGTCCCGGAAAGTCCCGGACAGAATCGTATCCTTAATCGCGAGTCAGGCTCCCAGAAATCAGGAGATTGGCTTTAAAATCACGAGATTATGTAAAGATACGAGATCTGGGGGGCTTGTTATTTGGTGTCTGATCTTTGAGTCGTTAGGATCCCCGGGGGTCACATTTTGTAGCTTTCTCCACAGCCACAAGGGTTCAAAGCTTCCTTCTTCTTTAAGGCTGAAACCAGCCCAGACCCACCTGACTCCAGGAGCTGGGGCTTTAAGGAAAACGATTCCACTCGTGAGCGTCGGCAGCACAGGGCCCCGCTGCCCCTGGTGCGACTCGCCGGGTGTAGCAGCCCCGGGAAGGCCTGGAAAAGAACAGACCCAGCAGGACAGGCTTTGGGCGGGCGCCGAGCTCGGGAGGTGGCTCAGGAGATGAGAAGCGGCTTGCTGGGGATAGGGGCCTCGCCGTGACCGAAGGCGGGTGTGATGGCCCGTCACCCCGGGGTGCAGCCTGGGAGCCGTGGAACCGCTGTGGGCTCTGACCCAGGGCCGGCTCCAGACCCCAGCGCGCCAAGCAGGCGCGTGGGGCGGCCCTTTCCCGGGGGGGCGGCATTTGGCTCCGGTGGACCTGCCGCAGGCATGACTGCGGCGGGTCCCCTCTTCCCGCGGCTCCGGTTGAGCTCCCGCAGGCATGCCTGCGGCAGCTCAAGCAGAGCCGCGGGACGAGCGGACCTGCCGCAGGCATGACTGCGGCGGGTGCCGTGGTCCCGCGGCTCCGGTTGAGCTCCCGCAGGCATGCCTGCGGCAGCTCAAGCAGAGCCACGGGACCACGGCACCAGCCGCGGGACCGGGCAAGGGCGGCGCAGCGCGCCGCGCTGCTTGGGGCGGCTTAATTTATAGAGCCGCCTCTGCTCTGACCCCCCAGCTGGGCAGGCCTCTCCCATCCGCCAGCCTCACCGGGCCCTGTTATCACCCAACACGACAGCAGGAGGCGCCGCACACCGAGCTCCGCTGCCTGAGTGCTTTACCGAAGCCGCTCACGGACAAACAGCCCATTTCCCCGCTCCCCCGCCGGGCACCCTCGCTGGAGTGGGACCGCAGATCAGAGCCTCTCCCGGCGCCTGGCTCCGACAGCCCGGGCCGAGCGTGTGGTGTGAAGCAGGAGGGCCGGAGCCCGGAGGGTCAGTGGCGGAGGCTGAAGGACAAGTGAGACCCCTCGGGGGCCGGGCCCACTGCCAGGGCTCCCCCCAGGGACTGTCTGGAGCTGGGGCGTAGCCCCGACCCGGGGGCTCCCTGGCAGCGATCGGCTGCGAGCGACTGAGGCAGCGGAGTTAGCGCAGTGCCCGGAGCTCAGCCCCAGGGGCAGCAGCTGGCTCTGGGGCGCTGGCGAGAGGACGGGACCCGCGCCGGGGCGTGAGCACAGAGAGGAACAGCCAGCGGGACAGCGCGGCTTTGGCACTGTGGAAAGAGCCAGGCGGGTGCAGGGTGTCACTCGGGTCCCGCCTGCTGCGGCTGGAGCACGGAGCCATGGGCGAGGGCTCGGAGCGAGTGCCCTTGGGTGGGGGCCAGGGCACGGCTGGCGGCGCTGGAGCGAGACCCGTCACCTTCGGACTGAACCCAGGGATTCATGGGTAAAGTAACTCCTGGTGGGGCCTGAACAGACAGTAACATGGATAAATTCCCAGCGCCCCTGTGGGAGGGGCCGGGCCCTGCTCTGTGTGTGTGTGTGTGTGTGTGTGTGTGTGTGTGTGCGCGCTACCGCCTGCTGGAGGGGATGGGCCGTGTTCTGTATGTAGCGGGGGGGGAGTCACAGCACGTTTAACCACCCAGACACCATGCAGGAGGCAATGACCCGTTGGCAGGACCCTGGGCCCTCTCGACTCCACAGTGGCCCGAAGCCAGCGGCACGAACCCCCCTCCCCAGCATGTGGCTCTAATTTATTTACACGCTTTGCACCAGACGCTGCCCTCGAAGCAGGGTGAGGGGCTTCGGCCCCAGGGTGAAAGCGAGGAGATGGCATCACGCAGACCCAGGCCTCGTGGCAGAGAGACCTGGCCCAGCAGGGCGCGGGTGTGACGGTGCTGCCAGTGGGAGCCAGCTGAGGTCACTCAATGAGGGTGAACTGCAAACAGAACGGGGCAGACCAACCCCAGACACTGGTGGTTATTCTAATACTTAGGGCTTGGCTACACTGGAGAGTTGCAGCGCTGGTGGTGGGTTTACAGTGCTGCAACTTACACACCGTCCACACTTGCAAGGCACATCCAGCGCTGCATCTCCCTGGCTGCAGCACGGGCTGTACTCCTGCTCTGCCCAGGGTATAAGGATTGCAGCACTGGTGATGCAGCGCTGCTCCGCCAGTGTGGCCACCAAAAACGCTGTAATTGGCCTCCAGGGTATTCGGAGGTATCCCCGAATGCCTGTTCTAGCCACTCTGCTCATCAGTTCGAACTCTACTGCCCTGGCTTCAGGTGACCCGCCCTTTAAATGCCCCGTGAATTTTAAAAATCCCCTTCCTGTTTGCTCAGCTAGGTGTGGAGTGCAATCAGTGAATCTTTCCAGGTGACCATGCTGGCACACGCCAAACAAGCCCCAGCATGGAGCAATGGTGAGTTGCTGGACCTCATCAGTGTTTGTGGGGAGGAAGCTGTGCAGTCCCAGCTGCGCTCCAGCTGTAGGAATTACGATACTGTTACCGGCACAGAGTGCCCAAGGACAGCAACAGTGGGGGTTCGTTGCCTGGTGTGCTTCGCTCCAATAAACACACCAAGGTGGAGAAGCAGACAAAGTTTATTTGAGATCTCAAAGCGATACCAGGAGACAGACACATCTCAAATCAAGCACACAGCTACCAGCAGCTTTTCTCTTTTTATACATAACTTTAACTAAACCTCTTCTATCCCCCCCCACTCCCCCTCTCTCCCCACCTTTCATTCCCATGCAGCAGATACACTTTGCAGTAGCAATTACATTAAGCAGTTAAGTCATACTTGGCGGCAACCAATCAAGCTCGTTAGTAACTCTTCTGTGAACCGTTATCTTGTTTTACTTTCTTTGATCTGTTATTTTGCCCCTTAGCCAGGAGCAAGCAGGCCTCATTATAGCAGGCCTCATTATTACCTTCTGGTACAGGTGTTGCAACTGATAACCATTCTCTGTTGCTGGCCTGTTAGGTCGATTAAAGTTCAAATATGGAAAGGCTTTGGTCAGACATGGAGTGACTTTAGTTCATTCAAGCCTAGTACAGGAAGGCTTTATTGACACGGTTTTCCACCCTCCTGAGTTACCTAAGGTTATGCCTAATGACACCAACAACTCCCCCCTTTGAGAATACTCAACAAACTTTTGGCTGAGTTTTCTCATACTTTGAGGACAAAAAGCAATTAAGCTCTAGGGAGCTGGGGTCATTAATGAGGGGGTATTTAGTTCCACATTCATCCTCCCCATGGACCCGGCAGGATTCAGTATGTGGGAGCCCACACCTCCCTAACCGGTCCATATGCTTGGAAGGAGCATTGTGAATGTCCAAACTTCCATCCAGAAAGTGTCCCAGTATGTCTTCATGACCACAGGTCAGATGGTACTCCTGATATGTCTGTAAGGGCAGTGGGCCATGTCTGGTGCTCAAGATCACTCCAAATGGCCATCAGCTGGTCATTCAGGAAATCCTGAATTTCTAAACATACTAGATCCCACTGGAATGCCTTCCCAGCCTCAGTGATATTCAACACCATCTCTGTCAGTACCTTCTGGGTCATAGAACTAAGGGTGGAAATGACATGTAACTCACCAACTCCAGCCTGTACTTGAGTTAGCTGAAATTCAGAAATAAGGCTAGTGGCCCTTTCTAGTTGGCCCAATTTTTCATCATATTCTTGGCTTTTAAGAATATTCCAAATGGCTGCTGCACTATTGGCCCCAGCCCACAGGGATCTGGTCAATTCCCTCTTCTTCCAGGGGAAATAACCCAGGCTCTCTGTTGTGCTAATCTAATGGCAGCCCCTTGTGAGCAATTTGGGTATGTAGAAGTGATCTGGAAACTGGATAAGGGCAATGCCATTTAAAATCCAGTTAGGGAGGGCAATATATGCTGAAGGATTTATCCAGAACACAGGGCGCAGCCTGTAGAATAAACCCCAAAATCCAATTAATACCACATTCCCAAACAGGGGTCTCGCAAATTTCTTTCTGCCAGTGTATAATTCTTTGTTTTTTTTACCAGGATCAGTTCTTAATGTCCTTTCTGGTCAGAAATCCCTGGACTTTGGCAATGTCAGTGGAGTGAGTGTTCCATCTTTTTTTCCCGAAACAGTCGTGGTTTAGCATCCTACAGAGGAGAGGTTACCAGCACATCACCCTGTAATGGTTTTGCTTTTTCTAGAAAAGTTTAAAGGAACAGTAGATCTGTCAGTGGACAAGGGAGAGGTTACTAGCACTTTACCTTGTCCTTTTTCCCTGCTGTCCAGAAGGCACAATAGAGCTAGAAGAAGGAATAGGCTAATCATCAGTAGGAGAATTTTCCTGAGGTGGAGGGGTCTTTTTGCAGTGAGAATCATGGGTTCAAGCAGTCAGTCTTTGGCACTTCACAGCGGTGTCGGTAGTCAGCAGGACTTAATAAGGGCCTTTCCAGCATGGAGCCAAAGCAGTCTTTCGTTGGTGGATCTTTACATTGATCCAGTCTCCTGGTTCCAAGGAGTGGCAGGGCTGCTAGGGTCTTTGGGTAGCGCTTCTTTACCTGTGAGAAAAGAAACCTAACACATTTCATTAGTGCCTGGCAGTGTTTTTCAGATTTTACAACTGCTTGGGCACATTCAAGCCTCCCTTTTTGGCCTTGTTAACCTACAAAGGAAACTTACTTTTTACTTATACACCTTTTTTTTAACAATGAACACATACACATTGCCGTTATACAGTACATTGGTCTTATTATTCAATGTATGCCACATATACCCTTCTACTAAAATAACCTTATTACAGAGATTGGGAGCAACAAGCCAGGACAAGCACACCCACTTTGATGAGTTCATTCAATACAACCTCTAGTCCAATAGCTTCCCACCATCCCCAGCCCTGTGGCTAGAAGTCTGAGGTAGCCAGAAGGATCCCATGTACAATATGGCTAGTGGGTTAACTTTTCATGTCCTTGCTTCCAAAGACTGTTGGTATGCAAATTTTAATAACAATTTTCAATTAAAAGACTTGGCCAATGAAGTTTCTTTCTCCTACTTAAGGAAATGTATTAGACTTTAATATATCACATTTTTTGATGTATCCAAACACTTTGTATTCTAAGTTGAACAAAACAAGTATCTGCATTCCAATCCAACCCTTCCGCTTGATTTCAAACCAGACCATCCCATGAAAATATTAAACAAAACAATTCTGGCCACGAGACAAACACCACAAGACAGAACATAGAACACAAAACATAATTTTTATTGTGCCAGTAAATGCATGGTATGTTGAATGCTGTTCAGCTGGCATCAGTTTTTTCTGATTATTTGAAAGACAAAAACAGAGGTCTACCCCTTCTGGGCAGTCAATCATCGCTTAAAATATACAAATACCCTTGTTGATTTCAGGCAAAACAGGGGAATTACCCCATATTTTCTTGTATGTGTTTTATAGGCAGCCCAGGTTTCAGTGGCTTCTACCTTATCAGTTAGATAATTTGCATTAATACAGTTGCTTTCTGGCTTGCTTTTTACTTTTAACTCCTGCTTTTAAATACTGAAAGAAAACATCACCACTTATAGTGCCTAATAAAATTTCAATTACATAGCACTGTATACATTCTTTAGCTAATTCAACTAAATTGTTCATAGCCAAATGATTGCAATTTAATAATTTTTTTGCCTGAATTTATTTACAAACATTTTAAAAACACCAAGAATTTTTTCTCTTTAGCATTTTTACAAGGTTCAACTGCTGTTCCCTCCAGCAACTACAGTGTTAACTCTTCACTCTCCCTTAAATCACTTGCTTATCTCCCTTATATCACTTATCAATTCAAATCACTATTTCAAATATCCTCCTGGGTATTTGAAATCCCCATGCTTATACTTACTTACTCCTTTCTTCCACTACACCCTCAAAAGTTTCCAACCTGGTTTCCAATCTCTCTGTTTGTTGCCTGCTCGCCTGATCCTGCTCCTGCTCTTTTCGCTTCCTTCCATGGGCACTAACTTGTTCCACTACCAGTTTAGCTAGGAGGGTGGGCTTCTCAACTAGCCCCCACCCTTCTGGTCTTTTCCCTTAAACATTTTTACTTACAAGACTACCCGAGTCCTCCCTTTTCTCCAACTACTTTATTGCCCAGTCTTGCTATGACGGGGGGTAGATCCACATGCCACCCTTCCTGGTCAACCAGGGTGGAGAGAGGAATGCTAAACCCCTCTCCAGTTCTCAGACTTACTGCGGCTGAGAGTAGGCTCACCTTTAATCATGCAATCCTCAACATATAACATCAACAGTACCAAACAAAGCAAACATAAAATGACAAGGGTAAAACAAATCGATGGTGTAAATTCTGCAAGGCTCCCCCAGTCTTAATTGCTTGGCAAACTGTGACAAATTTCTGTTACCAATTTATTCCTCATGTCAGGTGATCAGGCTGACACTGCAGGACGTTGTGGGAAGATAAAGAAAACACACCATATAACCGAATTTTAAAGCTTCATTAAAAATAATAAAACAACAATGGAGAGTGTTGGGAACACTCCCACATCACTCAGGAAAAAAAACATGACTGCCCCAAGCCCTAAGCCACTTTAATACTCACACATGTCCAGACTGTGTATAACGTCCAGAGAAGGGGAATAGGTGTACGGGAGATTATCCTGTATACAGCTTGTCCAGAATTTCCAACATGCTTCCGCTCTTGGGAGGGCTGTTCTTTTACACCCTGGAATCTCCTGCCGTGTCTCTTTCAGAGATTCCAGTCCAGATCAGCTGCATGTGGCTTCTCCAGTGTCACCAAGCCACACCGGCTCCGGGGTCGCAAAGGCACTGTTGGATCTCACTGGACAGTTAAGCTTTGCAAATGTAATCTCAGTTCTGTAACTTGTATTGCCTTTGGTTTGCCTCTGTCTATATTTTTTTCACAGCCAGCTGTGGCCAAAAGCAGTTTTTCTTTGCACTTAGCATAGTCTGCGTTTATTTTTGAACTTGAACGCAGAGCAACTTTCTCTTTATCTCTGGGCCAAGCTGAATTTCAAATTAACCCGTTCCTAGACAAATTGCTCACACTGTGTCAGAGGCTCTTCTTTGGTGATTAAAAGCTCCCCTGAGATGTATGATCTTATCTAGATTGAAGGTACCTTCTAACGGGCATTGTTTAGATGGATCTTCACATGTGTAAAGATTCCAATTCTCTAAATACCTGCAGGTTTTAGGACCATAATGTACGTACATGTAATATGCTGGGGTACCCTTAGGGGGTGGGGTGGAATATTTAGACTGTCCCTCCCCCATTTTCCACTTACACACACAGAGAGGGTGCCCTGTCCACACTAGCGGCTCATAAACTAAGGATCTCTCCCTACAGGGCACTCACACAAGAGAGACTAACGAGGGTGACCACGACTCTCCTACACCTCCCTTCAGCAAAGAGCGTCGGCTAGTCTCTGGGAGATGGCGCCGCTTACTCTGATTGCGTCCAGTGAGATGATCAGACTGTCAGTAGCCCACACAGAAAGTAAAGGGGAGGGAAGATGGGTTCACATGCTCCTAGACCCAGGTAGCTTCCTCGCCGGATGATGCCAGGCTGAGTCAGCCCACCGTGGGTCAGATCTCCTAAAGATCCCTAGTTACTGGGCTTGCGTTAGAGTAGTCCTGGTCACGAGCTTTTGCTTCACAGGGTACTCTGGGCGTCTTCCGGTAACAGTCACTCACACTGGTATAGACACACACACACACACACACACCAAGGCCATTATTTCCTATTACCACGATGCATCTTATCTTGCTGCACAGTCAATAAGTTCAGATGGCATGAGCCC
Organism: Mauremys mutica; assembly: GCF_020497125.1. Lineage (NCBI taxonomy): Eukaryota > Metazoa > Chordata > Testudines > Geoemydidae > Mauremys > Mauremys mutica. The sequence goes on along the minus strand of NC_059088.1, from coordinate 8,458,848 downwards.
AACAGAGACAGACGTCCCCATGGGCAGTTCTCCTCCCAGTGCAGCTCTGGGGCATATAATGGGGGATTTTTACAAGAGCTCTCCATACAAACTAGAATGCATTCTAAGGGTGTACACCCTGCCCTGCCTGCCCCGAACTCTATCCCTGCCCCAAACTCTAGGGATACGGAGACACTGGGCGTCCCCAGGTCCTAACAGGCAAAAGTCCACACCACTGGACTGTTCCTACCTTATCCATGGGACCAGTTCCTCAACGTCGCCCGCAACAGCTTCTCCACTACTTGAGCGCGTTGCACCATTGTGTCTTCCAAGGTCGGCCTGACGCGTCTCTGCCGAGGCCCCCGGTAAAGGCACCGGTGCGCGCTGGGCGTCGGCTGTGACCATCGTCCGCCGCCATTGGAGGAGTCCGGGCAAGGCACAATTTTGCCTCGAGCCCACCCAGGGACACCAAAACTGTTGCCGGCACAGAGGCCCGAGGACAGCAACAGTGGGGGTTCGTTGCCCGGTGTGCTTCGCTCCAATAAACACACCAAGGTGGAGAAGCAGACAAAGTTTATTTGAGATCTCAAAGCGATACCAGGAGACAGACACGTCTCAAATCAAGCACCCCCTACAAGCAGCTTTTCTTTTTTTATACATAACTTTAACTAAGCTTCTTCTATCCCCCCCACTCCCCCTCTCTCCCCACCTTTCATTCCCATGTAGCAGATACACTTTGCAGTAGCAATTACATTAAGCAGTTAAGTCATACTTGGCAGCAACCAATCTAGCTCGTTAGTAACTCTTCTGTGAATCGTTATCTTGTTTTACTTTCTTTGATCTGTTATTTTGCCCCTTAGCCAGGAGCAAGCAGGCCTCATTATTACCTTCTGGTGCAGGTGTTGCAACTGATAACCATTCTCTGTTGCTGGCCTGTTAGGTCGATTAAAGTTCAAACATGGAAAGGCTTTGGTCAGACATGGAGTGACTTTAGTTCATTCAGGCCTAGTACAGGAAGGCTTTATTGACACTTACGGTTTTCCACCCTCCTGAGTTACCTAGGGTTATGCCTAATGACACCAACAATACCTTTGCCCAGGTATCAAAGGCCATGCTGGAAAGGGGCCATGACTGGGACGCGCTGCAGTGCAGGGTTAAAGTAAAGGAGCTGCGTAGTGCCTATTGCAAAGCCCGCAAGGGTAACCACCGCTCCGGTGCTGCCCCCACGACCTGCCATTTTTACAAGGAGCTGGACACGATACTTGGAGGTGACCCCACTGCTAGTCCGAGGACCATGATGGACACTTCAGAGCGGGAAGAGGAGGAGAAGAAGGGGGGGGAGGAAACCGAGAGTGAGGGTACTGGGGTGGGGGGAGACACCCCGGAGTCCCAGGAGGCATGCAGCCAGGAGCTCTTCTCAAGCCAGGAGGAAGGTAGCCAGGCACAGCAGCCGGTACTTGGTGAAGGACAAGCAGAGGAGCGGATTACCAGTAAGCGGCTTCTATTTTCAGGATGGAAATGTTTTGGGAGAGGACGGGAGGTTAGGGCTGCATGCATGCATGCCTAGATGTGGAATAGCCCATTGATGTGGTCTATCACGTCGTGGTAATCGGCCTCGGTAATCTCTTCAAAAGTTTCAGCCAGAGCGTGGGCAATGCACCTGCGCAAGTTTATAGGGAGAGCCACTGTGGTCCTTGTCCCAGTCAGGCTAACACGTCCGTGCCACTGTGCCGCGAAGGGTGGGGGGACCATTGCTGCATAGAGACAAGCTGCATAGGGGCCAGGGCGGAATCCGCATCGCTGTAGAAGACCCTTCCGCTCTTCCCAGGTGACCCACAGCAGCGAGATATCTTCCAGGATCAACTCCTGTGGAAAATGTTGGGAGACTGTTCAGTGTAGGTGTCCCCTGCAGCTGTTTGCTGTCCCCAACACACAGAAACCCCTGCACATCCCTGAAGCAATCAGTCCCCCTTACTCACCATTTCGTGGCTCCTGTTGGGTTCTGTGTGCTCTGTTTGGTATGGGAAAAGTATGCTAAAGTGAAGACTGTAAACTCCTTCACTGTGTGGGAATAACTGTCTGGATGAGATTATAAACAATGCTGCCTCTGTTAACTGTTGCCATTTTCGCCTTTCGAAAAGTGTCCTTGACTACTGGACTGCCTGTATCATCGACTGCTCAGAGGCTACAAAACCTCAGGAAGAAGCCACGAAAAAGCAAAGAAGACCTGCTGAAAGCAGTTATGGATCAGTCTGCCAGAGAGAGTAAGAAAGAGCAGGACTGGAGATAAAACCTGCAGGACAGAAGGGAAAGGGAAAGCAGGATCCGCCAGAGAAACGCAGCGGCTAAGAAGAAAAGCACAAAGCAGCTGATAAGCAACCTGGTGCGCCAAGCGGACTCTATCCAGTCACTCGTAGCCATGCAGGCAGAGCACTACCGTGCCGGCCCCCACCCCCGTCCCAAAGCTCTTTCCCTTGTGCCCCAATGTCAGCTCCAAACCCCCTTCCCCAGCATCCAGGTTCTTACCTCCACCAGCTGCCTCCAACACCTGTACGTTCACCAACCAGCCCTGAGAACTACGACCCTTACCCTCTGCACTCAACCCCCATCACCATGCAGTATATGCACCCTGAAGTGCAGCAGTCATTGCACAGCACTCCAGACAGGACATATTCAAACCTGTGACTGTACAGTTCACCAACCCACCCCCCTGCCCTTTTAGGTTCCCAAAATGTTGTGTGTCTGTCAAGGAAGTTATTTTCTTTTCAATAAATGAATTCTTGGCTTTGAAAACAGTCTTTATTATTGCAGAAATTGAAAGATACCGTAGCCCAGTAAAGAAACAGGCACTGCAAATCATTTTAGGAAAAACAGATTCCTACTAACATTGTAACCACTGCACTTCACTCCCATGCAAGGCAGCAAACATTACTGTTGGTTTTCAGCCTCAAATTCCTCCCTCAAGGCATCCCTAATCCTTGTAGCCCTGTACTGGGCCTCTCTAGTAGCCCTGTTCTCTGGCTGTGCAAATTCAGCCTCCAGGCGTTGAAACTCAGCGGTCCACGCCTGTCTGAATGTTTCACCCTTCCCTTCACAAATATTATGGAGGGTACAGCACGCGGATATAACCGCAGGGATGCTGCTTTCCCCCAAGTCTAGCTTCCCATACAGAGATCGCCAGCGAGCTTTTAAACGGCCAAAAGCACACTCCACAGTCATTCGGCACCGGCTCAGCCTGTAGTTGAACCGGTCCTTGCTCCTGTCAAGGTTCCCTGTATAGGGTTTCATGAGCCAAGGCAGTAACGGGTAAGCGAGGTCTCCAAGGATCACAATGGGCATTTCGACGTCCCCTACTGTGATCTTCCTGTCTGGGAAAAAAGTCCCGGCTGCATCTTCCTGAACAGGCCACTGTTCCGAAAGATGCGTGCATCATGCACCTTTCCAGGCCAGCCTGTGTAAATGTCAATGAAACGCCCACGGTGAGCCACAAGCGCCTGCAGAACCATAGAGAAATACCCTTTCCGATTAACGTACTAGGATGCTAGGTGGGGGGGGGGGCCAGAATAAGAATATGCGTCCCATCTATCGCCCCTCCACAGTTAGGGAAACCCATTTGTGCAAAGCCATCCACAATGTCCTGCACGTTCCCCAGAATTACGGTTCTTCTTAGCAGGATGCAATTAATGGCCCTGCAAACTTGCATCAAAATGATTCCAACGGTCGACTTTCCCACTCCAAACTGGTTCCCGACCAATCGGTAGCTGTCTGGAGTTGCCAGCTTCCAGATTGCAATAGCCACCCGCTTTTCCACCGTCAGGGCAGCTCTCAATCTCGTGTCCTTGCGCCGTAGGGTGGAGGCGAGCTCAGCACACAGTACTATGAAAGTGGCTTTTCTCATCCGAAAGTTCTGCAGCCACTGCTCGTCATCCCAGACTTGCATGACGATGTGATCCCACCACTCAGTGCTTGTTTCCCGAGCCCAAAAGCGGCGTTCCACGGTGCTGAGCATTTCCCTGAATGCCACAAGCAATTTAGTGTCACACGCCTCAGGCGACTCGATATCATCATCGTCGGACTCCTCACTGTCACTTTGGAGCTGAAGGAATAGCTCAACTGCCAAACATGATGTGCTGGCGACACTCATCAGCATATTCCTCAGCAGCTCGGGCTCCATTTCCCACAGAAATTGCGCTGCACAGAAACCGTTGGGAGAGTCACAATGGTACCAAACGTGGACGGAAAAACTGTGACTGCTGGGATGTGAAGCGATGCATCACGGGGCATTGGGACAGGAAGCGGAATGACCTGCCCCCTCCGCCCCCTTCCCACAACCCACGGTGCCAGAATGGGACGAGGTGCTCTGTGGGATAGCTGCCCATAATGCACCACTCCCAACAGCGCTGCAAATGCTACAAATGTGGCCACACTGCAGTGCTGGTAGCTGTCAGTGTGGCCACACTCCAGCGCTTTCCCTACACAGCTGTACGAAGACAGCTGTAACTCCCAGCACTGCACATCTGCAAGTGTAGCCAAGCCCTTAGATTTACCAACCAGCACAGAACAGCTTCTGTAGCACCTCACTGGTTACTCAGAAGTTCAAACAATGCAGTTCCCTTAAAGTGCCCAGCCTCAGGCCTCCGTCCAGACACACCTGTCAGATATGATGATGATTCCTGAATAATCTTACTTCACCATATAAAAGAAAAGGTTCTTCCAATCCCAAAGGATCAGCCACATACCCAGGTTCAATTATAACTCAGATCTCACCCAAAATATTAACTGAGCAGAGGTACGCTAAGTGCTGCATTAGGGGGACTGCGCTGGTGAGTATCTGAGTGTCTGTTGAGGGGACAGTTTGGCAGTTTGACCGTGTGCTTGATTGTTTGATTGCTTGTTTGAACAGTGTGAATTGGGAGTGCTTTGTTCCAGCTGGGCCTGACTGTTATAAAAAGGCAGTCAGCTGCGAACCAGCTGAGCAGCGAACAGCAGAGAGGCAAACAGAAGGCATTTGCCTGGGAGTTCGCCTGGAGAGAGCCTACGGAGGCCCCCCACTCGCAGGTTTCTCTGAGTAGCTTCTGCCACAAGTAAGGAAGCTCTTAGATGGAAGAGACGATGGATGCTGAGCGATCCGCTGTTGTGACCTGCACAGGATGCGCCATGTCTATCTTCCTTCCACAGGATAGAAGCGACTTTGTCTGTACAAAGTGCAAGCTGATCTCCATATTGGAAGAGAAGATTCAAGGTCTGGAGAAACGAATATCAACCCTGCGTTCCATAAAAGAAAATGAGGATTTCCTGGATAGACGTCAGGATCAGCTTCAGCGGGCACAATGTTCTGAAGATTCAGAGCAGGCTACGCAGCGGGGACAGAAGGCCAGCGAGGATAATTGGCGGCATGTGACTTCCAGAAGAGGAAAGAGAACCAGAAACATCCAAGTACCAGAAACACAGATGCAGGTGAGCAACCGTTTTCATGTTCTCTCCGCAGGTACTAGTGCCGAGAGTGGAGTGGATGATACATCTGAGGGAACAGAGCAGAAGGAGACTCCACTGATTGGAAGGCATGAGATGCACCGTCCTAGGGATGGGGGTTCCACGGCCACCACTCCCAAGAGGAGGAGGAAGAGGGTGGTGGTGATCGGGGACTCTCTCCTCAGGGGGACTGAGTCATCTATCTGCCGCCCTGACCGGGAAAACCGAGAGGTGTGCTGCTTGCCAGGGGCTAGGATTCACGATGTGACGGAGAGGCTGCCGAGACTCATCAAGCCCTCGGATCGCTACCCCTTCCTGCTTCTCCACGTGGGCACCAATGATACTGCCAAGAATAAGAACATAAGAACATAAGAACATAAGAAAGGCCGTACCGGGTCAGACCAAAGGTCCATCTAGCCCAGTATCTGTCTACCGACAGTGGCCAATGCCAGGTGCCCCTGAGGGAGTGAACCTAACAGGCAATGATCAAGTGATCTCTCTCCTGCCATCCATCTCCATTCTCTGACGAACAGAGGCTAGGGACACCATTCTTACCCATCCTGGCTAATAGCCATTTATGGACTTAGCCTCCATGAATTTATCCAGTCCCCTTTTAAACATTGTTATAGTCCTAGCCTTCACAACCTCCTCAGGTAAGGAGTTCCACAAGTTGACTGTGCGCTGCGTGAAGAAGAACTTCCTTTTATTTGTTTTAAACCTGCTGCCTATTAATTTCATTTGGTGACCCCTAGTTCTTGTATTATGACCTTGAGCGTATCACTGCAGACTACATGGCTCTGGGAAGAAGGATAAAGGAGTTTGAGGCACAAGTGGTGTTCTCGTCTATCCTCCCTGTGGCAGGAAAAGGCCAGGGTAGAGACCGTCAAATCGTGGAAATCAACGAATGGCTACGCAGATGGTGTCGGAGAGAAGGGTTTGGATTATTTGACAATGGGATGGTCTTCCAAGAAGGATTGCTAGGCAGAGACGGGCTCCACCTCACGAAGAGAGGGAAGAGCATCTTTGCAAGCAGGCTGGCTAACCTAGTGAGGAGGGCTTTAAACTAGGCTCACCGGGGGAAGGAGACCAAAGCCCCGAGGTAAGTGGGGAAGTGGGATATCGGGAGAAAGCACAAGTAGGTGAGTGCAAGAGGGGAGGGCTCCTGCCCCATACTGGGACACCAGGACAATCAGTGAGTTATCTTACATGCCTATACACAAATGCAAGAAGCCTGGGGAACAAGCAGGGAGAACTAGAAGTCCTGGCACAGTCAAGGAATTATGATGTAATTGGAATAACAGAGACTTGGTGGGATAACTCACATGCCTGGAGCACTGTCATGGATGGATATAAACTGTTCAGGAAGGATAGGAAGGGCAGAAAAGGTGGGGGGTTGCGTTGTATGTAAGAGAGCAGTATGACTGCTCAGAGCTCCAGTATGAAACTGCAGAAAAACCTGAGAGTCTCTGGATTAAATTTAGAAGTATGAACAACACGGGTAATGTCGTGGTGGGAGTCTGCTACAGACCACCAGACCAGGGGGATGAGGTGGACGAGGCTTTCTTCCAGCAACTAGCAGAAGTTGCTAGATCACAGGCCCTGGTTCTCATGGGAGACTTTAATCACCCCGATATCTGCTGGGAGAGCAATACAGCGGTGCACAGACAATCCAGGAAGTTTCTGGAAAGAGTAGGGGACAATTTCCTGGTGCAAGTGCTGGAGGAACCAACTAGGGGAAAAGCTCTTCTTGACCTGCTGCTCACAAACAGGGAAGAAATAGTAGAGGAAGCAATAGTGGATGGGAACCTGGGAGGCAGTGACCATGAGATGGTCGAGTTCAGGATCCTGACACAAGGAAGAAAGGAGAGCAGTAGAACAGAACTTCAGAACAGGACTTCAGAAAAGCAGACTTCGACTCCCTCAGGGAACTGATGGGCAAGGTCCCCTGGGAGAATAACATGACGGGGAAAGGAGTCGAGGAAAGCTGGGTGTATTTTAAAGAATCCTTATTGAGGTTGCAGGAACAAACCATCCCAATGTGTAGGAAGAAAAGTAAATATGGCAGGCGACCAGCTTGGCTTAACAGTGAAATCCTTGCTCGTCTTAAACACAAAAAAACAGCTTACAAGAAGTGGAAGATTGGACAAATAACCAGGGAGGAGTATAAAAGTATTGCCCAGGCATGCAGGAGTGAAATCAGGAAGGCCAAATCACACTTGGAGTTGCAGCTAGCCGGAGATGTTAGGAGTAACAAGAAGGGTTTCTTCAGGTATGTTAGCAATGAAAGTCAAGGAAAGTGTGGGCCCCTTGCTGAATGAGGGAGGGAACCTAGTGACAGAGGATGTGGAGAAAGCTAGTGTACTCAATGCTTTTTTTGCCTCTGTCTTCACAGACAAGGTCAGCTCCCAGACAGCTGCACTCTGCAGTATTCTTGCCAGCAAGTTAAAGAAGTATGGGCTGGATGAATGGACGGTAAGGTGGATAGAAAACTGGCTAGATGGTCGGGCTCAACGGGTAGTGATCAATGGTTCCATGTCTAGTTGGCAGCCGGTATCAAGCGGAGTGCCCCAAGGGTCGGTGCTGGGGCCGGTTTTGTTCAATATCTTCATTAACGATCTGGAGGATGGTGTGGACTGCACCCTTAGCAAGTTTGCAGATGACACTAAACTGGGAGGAGTGGTTGATACGCTGGAGGGTAGGGATAGGATACAGAGGGACCTAGACAAATTAGAGGATTGGGCCAAAAGAAATATGATGAGGTTCAACAAAGACAACTGCAGAGTCCTGCACTTAGGACGGCAGAATCCCAGGCGCTGCTACAGACTAGGGACCGAATGGCTGGGCAGCAGTTCTGCAGAAAAGGACCTAGGGGTTACAGTGGACAAAAAGCTGAATATGAGTCAGCAGTGTGCCCTTGTTGCCAAGAAGGCTAATGGCATTTTGAGTTGTATAAGTAGGGGCATTTCCAGCAGATCGAGGGATGTGATCATTCCCCTCTACTCAGCACTGGTGAGGCCTCATCTGGATACTGGGTCCAGTTTTGGGCCCCACACTACAAGAAGGATGTGGATAAATTGGAGAGAGTCCAGCGGAGGCCAACAAAAATGATTAGGGGGCTGGAGCACATGACTTATGAGGAGAGGCTGAGGGAACTGGGATTGTTTAGCCTGCAGAAGAGAAGAATGAGGGGGGATTTGATAGCTGCTTTCAACTACCTGAAAGGGGGTTCCAAGGAGGATGGATCTATACTGTTCTCAGTGGTAGAAGATGACAGAACAAGGAGTAATGGTCTCAAGTTGCAGAGGGGGAGGTTTAGGTTGGACATTAGGAAAAACTTTTTCACTAGTAGGGTGGTGAGGAACTGGAATGCGTTACCTAGGGAGGTGGTGGAATCTCCTTCCTTAGAGGTCTTTAAGTTCAGGCTTGACAAAGCCCTGGATGGGATGATTTAGTTCGGTTTGGTCCTGCTTTGAGCAGGGGGTTGGACTAGATACCTCCTGAGGTCCCTTCCAACCCTGAGATTCTATGTGTCTGTTACAGCTCCATTTTGTTCTTAAAGCTGTCCCCTTACTCCATTTTGTTCTTGTTCTCCTCTGTGGCCGCCCCTCCCTGGCTGTTAAGTTGTTTACCAGGGCCTCTGCCCTTCTCAAAGGGAGGGCCCCTTAAGTTGTTTAACAAGAGCCATTGCCCTTCTCAAAGGGATGGCCACTTGTGCTAAGTGGGACCACTGCCCTGTTCAAAGGGTTAGTCCTGTTATCACCTTGTTAAAACCTGGGCTTGGTGTAGGGTAGGCTCTGTCCAGAGCTGCAAGATCTATTGTGTTTTAAGATCCTGGGCATGAGTCATAGACCTCATGTGCTTTTGAGTCACCTATTGCACAGGACTCTGCCCAGGCATGTACCTGCAGTTTTTCCCTGCCTGCTCTCCTCCCTGTAAGAGGGGGAGCCAATCAGAGTTACTGGCGGGAAGCTGCCTAGGTTTGCCTTTATAAACAGACATTTTCTGAACAGACTTTAGAAAGGTTCCTGCATTGCTGCCTGGTCTGATCAGCCAGGGGGTTCTGGGGGTCCTTTCTCCGTTCTCATTTTATTTTTGAGCGTACCCCCGTTTTTTGACCCCCCCCCCACGAAGAACGAATTGCTGCCTGAGAGATCTCCTGATTATCTAGACTATACCGAGCCTTCTGATGTTTTTGCTGCTTCTTCCTCTGCTGCTGCCTTGGGGGCTGATAAGAATCCCTCTGTGAAACTTTCTATACTTTTATTTTATTATTTTTAGCTGCTGGCTCTGTCTCCCCAGCACACAGACTCAAGCTAAACCTTGGTCTGTGTTTTAAAACCTCTCTCTTAAACTCTGTGGCACTCTGCCACTAAAAGTAAGTTTGTGCTGCTGCTAAGCTCTGCTCCTGTGGGCTTTGCCTTGGACTCACTGTTTTCAGCAGTATCCACTGCTGCAGCCACCTCCCTTGGCTTCCTTGGGGGCTGTCTTGGGAGCTGTATTCTGGGGCACATACCACTCTGCCCTCTGTAACTTCCCCATAGCATAAGGTGCATCATAGGTTTTGTTTCTTTAGTTTAATAAGTCATAGTTTGTTAAGATTATAAAGCTTGTAACTCTCACCTGCCTTGCTATAGTTCATTGTTTTGTTGCTCCATATAGCTGCTTGTTATAGTTTGCTTAGAATTGTGATATTTGTTGTTTTGCCTAGTTATTGGTTAAGATAGATTTAAAAAGTCATTGCCTGATTGTATTCTGTACCTGTTTTGTTACTTTGTAGAAGATGCTTGTCATTTTATATAAGTTTGATTAAGTTAGAGGATAGATAAGGTTTTTGCTGCTTTTTCCCCCTGCGTCTGCATCACCCTCTGAACTATTCTCATCGCCAATTGTGTTACATTGTGTATAAGGCCACCAACCACTTAATACATTCTATCTAAGATTGTTGACCATTCTATATAGAAGCTACCATTTTATTCTGCATCTCTTTTTGGTATGTTTTACATTCCACACTGTATCTAGAGCTGTTCCTATATAAAGTTGAGTTGCTTATTAACTGTACTGTATCCCATTGTGCTAAACCCCACTTACTGTACCCCACTGTTAGAACTCCCTACACTGTTCAATAAGAACCCCCCCACCATCATTGTCTATTGTAAACACCCTATACACCCCATCCCATTGTATTTCATTGTTAAATTCCCACCACTTCCTTTTTCCTTTAATAAAGAAATTAATTGGCACCCCACCCATGTGATAATTGCTCCCCAAGATCCCATATACCTGCTGGCAGGGACACTATGATTCTATGATTCTACATCCTTTCCCAGTTTTTCTTGTGGCGGTGGGTATGTGGAGTATCAGGTAGTGATGACTTTCTCTGCTCTTTCATTGCTTGGAGCTGCAGCTTGGCCGTCTCCGTCTCCTGTTGCCTTTGTCAAGCTTTCTCCTCAGCAGCCAGCAGCTCCAGACGCCCCTTACGAGCTTTTTCTTCTCTCTTTCAGCAGCCTCTTTCTCCAGCTCGGCCAAGGCTGCTTCTCTCTCATTCAAATTTCTGCCAGTTTTTGCTCATGTTCAAACTGCAGGCTGTCCATCAGGGCTTGCAGTTTCATGGCTTCTGCTGATGCTTTCTGGCTCATGGTCACTGATCTTTAACCAACCAAACTCTCAATGCCAAAATTCGAATTTGGACAGCGTGGCGTTCTGACCCAAAGCTTAATTGACCTGGTTCTGTGGATCCTTGCATGACTACGCCACTGTGACAGTGCTGCCCATGGAAGCCAGCTGAGGTCACTCAATCAGGGTGAACTGCAAATAGAACGGGGCAGACCAACCCCAGACACTGGTGGTTATTCCAATACTTAGATTTACCAACCAGCACAAAACAGTTTCTATAGTACCTCACTGGTTACTCAGAAGTCCAAAACCTTGCAGTTCCCTTAAAGTGCCCAGCCTCAGGCCTCTGTCCAGACACACCTGTCAGATATGATGATGATTCCTGAATAATCTTACTTCACCATATAAAAGAAAAGGTTCTTCCAATCCCAAAGGATCAGCCACATACCCAGGTTCAATTATAACTCAGATCTCACCCAAAATACATGCTACAGCCAATTCTTATTAACTAAGTGTAACCCCCAAGGAGATTACATAGATTCCTGGAGCTCTGTCTGCTGGCAGCTCAGGGAGGAGGAGCCAAGGCAAACTCAGAGTCTGCCCAGCAGCCACTAGGGAGGGGAGATGCCCCTCCCAGGGAGTTGAGGAGAGGGAGAAGCCATTTGGAGGGAGGCTGGGTTCGCCTCCATCTCCCCTGGTGAGCAATGTAGCGCCCCTCTCCACCTGATTACCTCCTTTAATGGCAATCCGCTTACATGCTCTGATGGACAGGTCTGGGTTCTTTTGGATCCCGCCACCCACTCAGTAGGGTGAATCTTTTTTCTTTTTTGGTTATGAAATTAGTCGGCGGTGCCTGACCCCCCTCGCTCCTTCCTGGCAGGGTCACCAGGGCAGCTGGGGCGGAAAATTCTAACTACAGAGGAATCCCCACTTACTTGCCAGATAGTTGGAGACTTCCAAGAAATAACACAACACATAAAAATATATTCAACACAACAATTATATTAAACAGGCAACAAATACAACATAACAGGGGAAACACTAATTTTAGGGTCACCGGTGCCCACACTTAAAATACCCGTGTCTGGATGTAACAAATGTAAAACTAGTGTCCTGTTGGTACGCGTACCTTGCTGGGGCCCTTGACGACCTATACAATTTTCTGCAGAGGTGTAGCCGTGGTGGTATCCCTAGGCCTAAGTGAACCAAAGTTGTGACTCTGGGCCTGAGTGAACCAAAGTTCTTCCATGCTGTGAACTTTAACCAGCCTAAAATGCTAACAAACAGCAAGCAAAATGTGTCACTGTCAGCTGTCTTAGGCAGTACAGCTCGAAACAGCAAAAAGCGGCAGTAAGACGGGGGAGAAGGGGGAGGAAAGTCTGCATGCGTCTGTGCTGTGAAGGCCATAGATAAACATGCGAATGAGAACAGTTCTAACAAGCTACATTAGAGTGTTAAGTGTAACTGTTGCAAGGGGGGGGAGGGAGGAGGAAAAACAAGGGGGGTATAAATGCTGGGACCCCCCCGCGTGCGGGGGTGCAGGATTTGAGATGCTTTTTCTCCCTGCCACCTTATTTGGGCTCAAATAAACTTGGTTTGTTCTCCACCCTGGTGTGTTAATTAGTGCGACGCACACCGGGCAACGAACCCCACTGTTGCCCCTCCTCGGGCGCTTTGGGCCGGCAACAGCCGTGTGGCTGACTGGGTTCAGTGCAGCCCAAAGGACCCACAAGTGGGAGGAGGTGGTGAATCCCTCCACAGGTGTAATGAGCGGTAGATTATAAAATCCTCAAACCCTCACTCCCTGGCTTGAGGACACAGTTCAGGGAGTAGAGGGTCCCCAAAACAAATTCCCTGACTAACTAGCTAAAGACAAGGCACTCACGAACTCCACAAATGATCTTCAGGGTTGAGGAGGACGCTGGACGATTCCAGGGGCTGCTGTCCGCTGGCAGGGATCCTCCTCAGGCAGGAATCAGCCCTGGACTAGCAGCGGTGACCATGTGGGGACTGGTCTCACCAGGGGAGCTGGAGGCGAACCCAGCCTCCCTCAAAATGGCTTCTCCCTCTCCTCAACTCCTGGGAGGAGAGGGGCTTACGACACTCTCTACCCTATACAATCGTGCCAACACCATTCCTTTCCTGATGGCTATGGGATGGTTGGTTTCATTTTTTACTCTTACCACAATGCCAGCTTCCTCCATTTGTGGTAAGGATAATAAACCTCTCTGAACCATCAGACCACTAGGGAGGTTATCTCCATCAGAAGGCTCCATCATCACTGTAGGAGGAAGGCTGCGACTGTGCTTCTCAAGTTTCCCTCTCAAGTCAATCTCACCATGTGGAGGTATGGACAAAACCGCTTTGGATACTCTTACAACTTTCCCTAGTGAGTCATCGACAGAGCTATCATGGTCATAATACATCCGGGATTTGCCCAGGTTCGGCTCTCGCCCTGGAGGGTGAACCATGCCTGGGGTCTTCTGGCCCAAACGACCCCAAAGAGTGTCCAAAGACTGGAACATGCTGCTGTTGGTTCCAGTCAATATGGGAATGCCATCAGAATTTTGCATCTCAGGACAAATCAAAGCCAGAGTATCACATTCCTGGAGACATCCAGCCAGTTCTGCAAGAAAACTTAGAGTCACTAGTACATACCCATCGTACGGATAACTAGCATTGCTAAGGCCCCATATTGCCAGTCCCTCTAGAGGACAGATCTTCACTTGAGGCAGGAATTGCCGATGGAATTCTCTAGTAATAATGGTGACCTGAGATCCACTGTCCAGCAGGGCCCTACAAGGAATTCCTTCTACCATCACATTAACTACCGCTGCTGGGCCTATCAATCCCTCTGGGAATGGGCTCCAGGAAGGCTGTTCATAACACAACTTAGTGGAGCTCGGCCTGTGACGGCTCCCAGTATGCTCCATTACTGGGACCCTTGGGAGTTTCCCTGTAGCTCCCTTTTTCGTTGTGCTACCTTCTCTTCATTCCTCGAGTTGTCACACTGGGTGGAAATGTGCCCATCCTCACCACATCGGTAGCAGAATCTCTTGTTCCTTGGGAGGGTTGCCAAGGTTTTCTTTACAAGTTCTCTGTTGGGGTCTCCTCTTCCTGGGCGAAAAGAAGGGTACATTAGGAAAAACTTTTTCACTAGGAGGGTGGTGAGGAACTGGAATGGGTTACCTAGGGAGGTGGTGGAATCTCCTTCCTTAGAGGTCTTCAAGGTCAGGCTTGACAAAGCCCTGGATGGGATGATTTAGTTGGGGTTGGTCCTGCTTTGAGCAGGGGGTTGGACTAGATACCTCCTGAGGTCCCTTCCAGCCCTGAGATTCTATGATTCTATGATACTTTCTTTCTGTCAAAGTTGGTGGAAGAATTTCGCTGAGTGACCCCCGAGGCATCTTACTCGTCATCAATTCCGTGAGCTGTGCTGTCAGGGTTTTAAGCTGTTGATGGAGGTCCTCAGTGGTGGACAGACAAGGATCTTCCTTCAGTTTGTTAGGAGCAACGGTCCTGCTCACTGAGATCTTATTCCTTTCTCTAACAGTTCTCTTTTCCTCCTCCTCCCGGACTTCTCGCAGCAATTGATGGAATAATGGAGGACTGTCCAAGCGGTCTACAACTTTCAATTTCATAATTAGGAAGTCATCATAAACGGCACCTCGTATGACCTGTTCTAGTCGTACTCGGTGTTCCTTGCTCCTCTCAATGCCTTTACGGCGGATGCACAGCTGAAGGGACGATCTGTGAAGATAGGAAGATAGTTTTTCACCTGGCTGTTGGTAACAGGAACGAAATTGAAAGTAGAGGTCTTCCCCTGTCTCTAGGCTCCCAAAGGCATCCTCCATGGCCGAGAGATAGTCATCAACAGTGGCAGCCGGCTTGCTGGCCTTTAATGCACAGATTACATTCCCTGCAGGTCCTCGCAGGCTTTCTGCAACACGTTTCCTCTTTTCAGCCTCACTACATTGTCATTCCTGCATCACCTGATTTAGTTGATACCTCCAAGTGTCATAGTTATCTTCCCCTACAGGCACTGGTTTAATACCTGAAAAGAACTTCAGCTTTCTGTAAGGACCCGATTCATATGCTGTCTTTATGGACTCCCCTATTGCTTGTCCCATAGCAAAAATTATTTGGTCCGTAGAACTGGAGGGAGGCACAGGACTACTTCCCAAAAGAGTCCTTAATTCACTCATGGTCTTCCCTTCCTGCCTAAGAAAGTCTCTCAATTTGGACTGAAAATTGATAGTTTCAGATGGTGGGGCAGGTGAGGAGGGAAAACGTGATTGTGCTTGTATGGTCACCTTCCATCCATCCTTCTCTCCATCTGGCAGAATTACATGGGGAGTCACCACAGTAGACAGTATAATCTTGCTCTCTACAAGAAGGGATAAAGTAGCTTCCCCTTTTGCTTGCATCTGACTCCAAACCACACAGGTTCCCCATTCTTTAACATTAGCAATCTCCTCTTCAATTCTTCTAACTTCCCATTCAGTGGGTCCATTCGTGAGCAGGAAATGGTGTTCAGGGTCAGCCACCTCCAGCTCACACCAAGTCACAAGCCTCTTCTGGTAATCCATGCTGGGAATTTACGTAATTTCCCAGGAAGACAGCAGGGGTGTATATAAGGTCTGAGTTTAAAAGACAATGTACCGCCCCTCTCCACCTGATTACCTCCTTTAATGGCAATCCGCTTACATGCTCTGATGGACAGGTCTGGGTTCTTTTGGATCCCGCCACCCACTCAGTAGGGTGAATCTTTTTTCTTTTTTGGTTATGAAATTAGTCGGCGGTGCCTGACCCCCCTCGCTCCTTCCTGGCAGGGTCACCAGGGCAGCTGGGGCGGAAAATTCTAACTACAGAGGAATCCCCACTTACTTGCCAGATAGTTGGAGACTTCCAAGAAATAACACAACACATAAAAATATATTCAACACAACAATTATATTAAACAGGCAACAAATACAACATAATAGGGGAAACACTAATTTTAGGGTCACCGGTGCCCACACTTAAAATACCCGTGTCTGGATGTAACAAATGTAAAACTAGTGTCCTGTTGGTACGCGTACCTTGCTGGGGCCCATGACGACCTATACAATTCTCTGCAGAGGTGTAGCCGTGGTGGTGTCCCTAGGCCTAAGTGAACCAAAGTTGTGACTCTGGGCCTGAGTGAACCAAAGTTCTTCCATGCTGTGAACTTTAACCAGCCTAAAATGCTAACAAACAGCAAGCAAAATGTGTCAGCTGTCTTAGGCAGTACAGCTCGAAACAGCAAAAAGCGGCAGTAAGACGGGGGAGAAGGGGGAGGAAAGTCTGCATGCGTCTGTGCTGTGAAGGCCATAGATAAACATGCGAATGAGAACAGATCTAACAAGCTACATTATAGTGTTAAGTGTAACTGTTGCAAGGGGGAGGGGAGGGAGGGGGAAAAACAAGGGGGGTATAAATGCTGGGGCCCCCCCTGCGTGCGGGGGTGCACGATTTGAGATGCTTTTTCTCCCTGGCACCTTTTTTTGAGCTCAAATAAACTTGGTTTGCTTCTTCACCCTGGTGTGTTAATTAGTGTGACGCACACCGGGCAACGAACCCCACTGTTGCCCCCCCCCTCGGGCCATTTCGGCCGGCAACAAGGGGATGGGGGGTTTGAGATCACAAAACCATGTTGCCGGTGTTTTCCCACATTTCCAAAACCGCAGTGGTGGTAAATCATTGAAACCGCCATTAAAAACAGGCTTAGAATACAAACCCGGGGGTGCACGGTCACCTCCTCTGTTATGCTATTAACAACTCCGGATTTGTGCCTATTGTAATTCTTCTGAGGACTCGAGGCCTTCAAAACGCAGTGGCAAAATAACCTCAGGAGTACACGGCTCGATGGTGTTCATCACCATGTATTTTTGACAGGTTTCCACGCTCCATGTCCCGCCCTCCATCCCCGTTTCCGTTGGTGTAGAGGTTTGCTGCTGTCGGACATTTTGAAAAAATAATTGATAATTGTTTGTGTTTGAAGAGGGGGGATGTTGGGTGCTTGTGCTGTGATACATTTGGTTGCTTGTTTAGAGAAAAAAGGTTGAAAGAACAGAGTGTGTTTCCGCGAGGACAGTTTGAAGCAGCAGCAAAACCAGCGTCTGGGAGCCCGTGGATCGGAGAGGAGACGATTGCTTCTTCCCCCACGTTTTAACAAGTGGCAGTGAAAGGTAGATTACGGCTGGTAAAGCAATAACCACTTTACAAGATGAGCCAATCTGAAGACATGTTCCTCCATTTAGCACTTTTGCATTTGTTTCAATAAAAAGGGATCCTGCAGAACCATCCCAGGGTGAAAACCACCGAGAACCTGTTTATAAGAACACCGAGGAGTCCTCGTGACCGACAGCCCAGGCACCTCGGGACCGGCGTTACCCATGTACAAGGTGAGAGGCAGTACCTTGATACGTAGAGAGGTTTAACCTTGCTGCGTAGAGGGGTGGCCCCTCAATACATCAGGTGTGATGTGTAACTTGTTTGTATCTGTGTATAAGAAGGCATCCCTGGGGCGGTGTCTTTGTCCAGCCTAGGGGGCAGTGGAAACTCCCGCCACTGACTGAGCTGAGTCCATTGCCAAGAGGCACTTTCTCGTAGTATGCCCGGTAGACTAAGTAATCTACGGGGAACTGCCATTGTGTCCGAGGTCGCAATAAACCTAGTCGACGTGACTTTGCATCTTACTAGACTCTGTGGTTATTGGGGGTTCTCGCCGGGTCTGCTGTGTCAGCTATCTGCGCAGAGCTGGGGCAGCACACAGAGGGAACACACGCACGCAGCCGAGTGATATCAACATTGGAGAGAGCAGAGCACCACACCTAGCGTATTGAGGTGCAACCCCTCTACGCAGCAAGGTTCAACCTCTCTACGGAGTAAGGAGCCGCCTCTCACCTTGTACATGTTGGTTCGATCAAAACAACTCTAGCCATCATATTCCCCTTTTGGCCCTGTCATTGCGACGGGCCAGGCTGTTCTTTGTTATCTGTGTGGAATGTGCAAGTGTGTGAATGTTCTGATCTCTGGTGTCCAGGACCTTTTAGGTACGTATCTTCTTGCAGCATCAGCCCTTTCCTTGCCAGCTCCTGTGAGCAGGGCCTGCCTCTGGCTCACAGCTTCACTTTGCTTTATGTGAGCAAAGTCTTGACCATTACTTTAGTTTAGGCCTCAGGCCTCGTACCAGGCCTCTGATACCAAGGTTTATGTCTTAGGGCCTCCTCTTACTACACCACTCCCCCAATGGCTCTGCCCCTCTTCTCCCCGACACCCTGCCCCTGCCCGGGCCAGAAGCCAGAGCTGCTGTGGGGAGTCCAGCCCCCCCACCTGCCCTGGCCGATGCACCTGAGTGGGGGGGGACATGGGCTGGGGGCTGCTTTCAGCGGGTGGCCCCGGTTCGCCTGGCATGGGAAGGGGTCACGTGCTCTGCACCAGCCGTGGTGTTACCGACCTCGCTCGCCCCCTTCGTCGTCTCTTTCCCGAGCGGGACAGTCCCAGATCAGTCTCCTCAGGCGGAAGCTGGTCCAGCTCCTTCACCCCGTGTGGTGCCCGTCCCGGCCCCTTTTCCGGTTCGAAGGGATGGTTCTGGAGCTGGGGGCCCAGAACGGCCCGCGGTGCTCACAGGGTGGGGGGCATTAGGAGCGTGTCTGTCTGATTATCGCTCCCTCTGCTGCCCGTCTCTGCGGCCTGGTCGTCCTTCGGGTGCTGCTGCGGGGGAGCGAATGTGTCCAGAGAAGTGTCCTCGGTCCCGACCCGACTCACGTACCGCGGCCGGGACGGGGGAGAGACGAGCTGGGTCTGGCTGCTCTAACTCCTGTGAATGCACCAGTCAGATGGAAACCGAACCAGCCGGAGCCTTTCCTGGCACAGGGCTGATTCTGGGAAAGCGGGGGGTGGGGGTGTGATGGATAGGGACTGTCTGTGTGCTTGGTAGGCAGAGACAGGTATGCAGCTGTAACATGAGCCTGGCCTGGGGGAGGGGAGGTCTCACCTCTGGCTGTAGCTAGACAAAGGGAAGTGGGAAGTGGAGTCAGTCTTCGTTTTTGGGAGCTGGGTGGTGGGGTTTCAGGGGATCCTAGGCTGGGATCCAAGCACCCTGACCCCCCCCCAGAAAGGCCAGATCGAGGGGTCCTGGCTCTGAACACAAGCTGGGCTGTATCCTGTGTTCCTGTTGTTCAATAAACCTTCTGTTTTACTGGCTGGCTGAGAGTCACTGTGAGACCGGGAAGAGGGGTGCAGGGCCGGACTCCCCCACACTCCGTGACAGGGGGGGAGAGTCTTTCCAAGCTGGTGAGCCCGGCTGACCCTCCCCGGGGAATGAAACAGGAACCCCCCATCCTTGGCCTGCTGGGATCCCAGCGCTCCCCCCACCCCGAGCCCCCACCCCTGCGGCTCGGTGCCCCCTGCTGAGCCCCCACCCTGCTCCCTGCAGCACAGCGCCCCCTAGCACCGCACTGGGCCAGCAGCGACCCTGAGGGGTGGGGGTGGGGGCTGGGACCCAGGGGGTTTTCGCCTCCCCCTGCAGTGTGGGGCCTGGGGCACTCGCCGGCTGAACGAGGGGATTTGCTGTCCCTGGAGTCTGTCGCCGGCGCTGTGGGGCTGGCAGGGACTCGGCCCGACGTCAGGGCTGGTACCGGGGCTGGGCGAGGGGCTGCGCTGCGCAGGGGTCCGACGGGATCCCGGGGTCCCTGCAGGCATCCCCGTCCCTGAGTCTGCAGCAGTTAAACCGGCCCCAGCCCCTCCTGCTCTTTCCGTTTCCATCGGACTTGTCCCGTTTCCAAAGCAGCTGCGGGGAAAGCCCGGCTCTGAGCCGCACCGACGGCCGGACAGACGGGCACGTGGCTGGGCACCCTCCCCCCGGGCAGGCAGGGCCCCGGCTGCCCCCTGCCCCCCCGGGGCTCGGCTCCATAGGGGCAGCTGTGCTGGGTCAGGTGCCAGCCGTAGGCAGAGGGCACCGGGGGCCGTAACCCGGGCGTGCGGCGAAGGGAGCAGCTGCTAACGTGGGGGTTGGGTTGAACCGGGCTGGGGGAGCCAGCGGGGTCACCCCAGGTTGGCACTGGGGGAAGGGGTGGAGAGCAGGGTCCGACCCGGCTGCCTAACACCTCCCCGCTGTGCTGCAGGGGTGGGGGCAGCGCTGGGATCCCAGGACCCCAAGGATGGTGGGTTCCTGTTTCATCAGGAATTTCATTACCCGAGGAGGGAGGATTTGCACTTTGGAGGGGGGGGAGATGGGGAAACTGAGGCAAGGGGGGTCCGAGGCAGCAGCTGCATCTGAGGTTGGACACGTCCCCCCACTTCCAGCGCACTGGGGCTCAGCTCTGCCCCCTAAGCAGGGAGGCAGCAGGAGGCTTTGCAGAGAGGCTTTCCCCTGGGTGCACTCTGGCTGCTGTGCTGTGTGTCATGGCCCCCGTACTGCCAACAGCTGCCTCTGCTCCTGGAAACCCAGCATGGCAAACCTGGGGTTAAACACCGTCAGGATGGAGACGCAGCCCGGCGGGATCGCCCCCCCCCCCCCCAGCTGGGCGGCTGCAGGCTCAGCCGGGGCCCCCAGTTTGGACAGACTCCCCCCCCCGCCCCGGGTTTCCCAGAATCAGCCCTGTGTTGGGAAAGGCTCCGGTCATTTTCGGTTTCCATCTGAGTCTGACACGTTCAGGAACTGGAGTTGCCAGACCCGGCTCGTCCCCCGCCCCAGGATGTCATGTGGGTCGGCAGCTGCAGGGCAGGGCCGGGCGCCCAGTGCTGCGGGGGGGTCACTACCCCCTGCTCTAACTCACCAAGCACCCCCCCACCCCAGCTAGCGAGGGAGAGAACCCAGGAGTCCTGGCTCCCAGCCCCCGCCTCCTTAGCCCCAACTCCCCTCCCAGAGCCGGAGAGAGAACCCAGGAATCCTGGCTCCCAGCCCCCCCCCCATCTCTAACCACCAGCCCCCACTCCCCTCCCAGAGCTGGGGAGAGAACCCAGGAGTCCTAGCCCCCAGCCCCCTGCTATAACCACCAGACTCCACTCCACTCCCAGACCCGGGGAGAGAACCCAGGAGTCCTGGCTCCCTGCCCCCCCTGCTCTAGCCCACCAGCCCCCACTCCCCTCCCAGAGCTGGGGAGAGAACCCAGGAGTCCTGCTCCTAGGTCCCGCCCCGGCTGGAGGAGGAGCAGAGTGTCAGGCAGCGGCTGAGCTGGGCTCTGGGGTCCTGGGACTTCTCCTCTCACTTTCCAGACTGACTGGGGCTTGTGACGGAGCAGGAAAGACGCTGCTCCCCCCTGCGCTGAATTCAGCCAGCTTCAACGCTGAGCAACCAGCCCCTGGTAAGAGACCCCCCCTGTGGGACATATCATACCAGACTCCACTCCACTCCCAGACCCGGGGAGAGAACCCAGGCATCCTGGCTCCCAACCCCCCCTGCTCTAACCACCAGCCCCCACTCCCCTCCCAGAGCTGGGAAGAGAACCCAGGAGTCCTGGCTCCCAGCTCTAACCACTAGACCCCACTCCCCTCCCAGAGCTGGGGAGAGAACCCAGGAATCCTGGCTCCCAGCCCCCCCCCTGCTCTAACCACCAGTCCCCACTCCCCTCCCAGAGCCTGGGAGAGAACCCAGGAGTCCTGGCTCCCAGCCCCCACTCCCCTCCCCGAGCTATGGATAGGGCCTGTCAGGGCACAGAGCTCTCACCCGCCCCCCCAGGGAGGTCCTGGCAGGCCAGTTGAAGCAGCAGGCCTGGCTGGCACACGTGGGGTAGGGGGGCCGTCAGGAAATGGAGAGGGAACCCAGCCCCCCTCCCCGGCTGTGTGAAACCCAAGCGGATCAGGGCCCTGCCGGGGGGTTGTCATCTCCCTGCTGCTGGGGCAGCGTGTGGTTTGCCTGCTCCATTGCAGTGCTCTGGGATCGCTCTGGCCTCGCCCCCAGGCTCCGGGATCCCCCCAGCCATAGGGAGGAAGCACAGGGACTGTGGAGGGGGCTTTCTGCCCACAAAAGCTTAAGCCTGAATACATCTGTTAGTCTTTAACTCCTTGTCGTTTCTGTGGCTACATGGTCCCTTTGCGTGCGCCTCTGGGGCAGAGCACCTGGGACACCAGCTGTTGACGCCCTCCTGTCCTTTGTGCAGGGCTCTGTGCCGCTCCCTCTCTTCAGCCCGTGGCCATGGAGGGGCCCGTGTGCCTGGTGGGGAACGGCGCCGACGGGCAGCTGGAGGTGACGGAGGAGGCACTGGGGATCCTGGGCGGCGTGGCCCAGCCCGTGGTGGTGGTGGCCATCGTGGGGCTGTACCGCACCGGCAAGTCTTATCTCATGAACTCCTTGGCCGGGAAGCAGAGAGGTGAGAGGTTCCCAGCCCCCTTCCCGTGGGCCCGGGGCTGGAGCCGGGAGCGAGGGGGGCAGGTGCGGCCGGACGCTGGGTCTCTACCCGTCTCCTCTCTCCCCAGGGTTCTCGCTGGGCTCCACGGTGCAGTCGCACACCAAGGGCATCTGGATGTGGTGCCTGCCCCACCCGCGCCGGGCCGGCCACACCCTGGTGCTGCTGGACACCGAGGGGCTGGGCGACGTGGAGAAGGTGAGGGGGGGCTGGGGGAAGGGGCCGATTCTGAGACCCCCCCCAAGGCCAGAGGGACCCTGTGACCGTCTAGCCTGGCCCCAGGTCGGGTCTAAGGGGTGGGCGGCTGGGTCCCGGCCTGGGGTGCGGTACTCAAGGGGGTGCCGTGCCGGGACCTCCCACCCACTGCCTGCCGAGGGGCTGGGGCAGCCAGGCAGGGGCGGCAGGGGGGCAGGTGGAGCAGCCAGGTGTCTCCTCCCAAGTGGGGGTCCCCGTCCTCCCCCGCTGCCCTGCTCCACCGCCCAAGCTCAGACCTGGAGCCTGGCGGGGGGGCAGGTGCTGATGTGAGGGTGTCCCGCTCCCCCCACCTGTGTATCCAGTCTCGGCTGAGCTGAGGGGGGTTCCGGGGGGTTGCCAACTGTGGGAAATTATTCGTATGGACAGTACAGAAAAAAGTGACGGACGACCCCATCGTTTTACGGAAACGTTCTTACGTAACATAAAGAGCCAGGGGCGGCCCCGCTGTGACTTACCGGCGGGGAGCCTGTGGGAGGCTGCTGGGCCCGGGATTCCAACACTGCCGGGGACGGAGAATCCCACGAGCCCCTGGGCCGGCGGCTCCCAGGGTTCGTTCCCCTCCCCGGGCAAAACTGGAGCCCGATTCCCCGGCTGAATTTGCCGCATGTCACCTCCCAGCCGCTGGCTCACCCGCCCCCCCCCCCGCCCCGCACTCGAAGCCCTGAGCAAATCTCTGCTCCCCACAGACGGACGGACGGAGAGACGGGGATCGCGGTGCCCCAGATCCTGCCCTGGGCCCAGCTGAGCAGCGGGAGTCCTGGCCTCGCTCGCTCGCTCTGGGCCAGGGCTTCGAACCCTCGAATCATTCTTGGGGATCTGCTCCGGCCCCTCCCCAATGTGTCACCAGCCAGCAGGGATGGCTGGGCCCAGAACCGGGCGTGGGGGTGGCCGGCCCCAGAACTGGGCGTGGGGGTGGCCGACCCCAGCAGTGGGCGTGGGGGTGGCCGGCCCCAGAAGCGGGCGTGGGGGTGGCCAGCCCCAGAGCTGGGCGTGGGGGTGGCCGGGCCCAGAACCGGGCGTGGGGGTGGCCAGCCCCAGAAGTGGGCGCGGGGGTGGCCAGCCCCAGCAGTGGGCGTGGGGGTGGCCGGCCCCAGAGCTGGGCGTGGGGGTGGCCGGCCCCAGAACTGGGCGTGGGGGTGGCCGGCCCCAGAACTGGGCACACGTCCAGCGTGTCGCCTTCCGGCCAGGCCAGAGGGGAGGTCCCCTCCCTGCTCCCACTGCAGACCCCCGTTGGGGATCAGGCCGGTGCTAGCAGGGGCGGCTGGTGCACTCGGCCCCGGAGCAGCCCCCGCTCGCCCTGTGCTGGGCACCCGGCTCGTGCTTCAGCTCCAACCCCCCCTCGCTGCCCAGGGCGACACCAAGAACGACGTGTGGATCTTCGCGCTGGCCGTGCTGCTCAGCAGCACCCTGGTCTACAACAGCAAAGGGACCATCGACCAGTACGCCATGGAGCAGCTGCAGTATCCTCGCCGTGGGGTGGCCATGGGGGACGTGGGGCTGGGGGTGCTGGGGGGTGGCCCCTGGGGGATGTGGGGCTGGGGGTGCTGGGGGGTGGCCCCTGGGGGATGTGGGACCGGGGCTCCTGGGGAATGGTCCCTGGGGGACGTGGGGCTGGGGGCTATGGGGGTGGCCATGGGGGACGTGGGGCCGGGGCTCCTGGGGAATGGTCCCTGGGGGATGTGGGGCTGGGGGCTATGGGGGTGGCCATGGGGGACGTGGGGCTGGGGGTGCTGGGGGGTGGCCCCTGGGGGATGTGGGGCCGGGGCTCCTGGGGGGTGGTCCCTGGGGGGGCCTAGCGCTGGGGCTCCTGGGGGGTGGCCCATGGGGATTTGGGGCTGGGCTCCCCCCATTCAGTCCCACATCGGCTGGTAGCCCCCAGGCCTGGCCCCAGTTTGAGGCCTCAGCCCCCGGCCCAGCTTCGTGGCGGAGCTGACGGAGCACATCAAGGTGAAGGCGCAGGGAGGGGACGACGCGGAGGAGGACACCGAGTTCATCCGCTTCTTCCCCAGCTTCGTCTGGGCCGTGCGGGATTTCACGCTGGAGCTGAGGATCGAGGGGCAGCTGGTGGCGGAGGACGAGTATCTGGAGCACGCGCTGGCCCTGAGGAAAGGTGAGCTGGGGTCAGCTGTGTGCAGGAGGGGCCCATCACCCCTGGTATCCTGCCTCCTCCCCGCCCCCGAGATCAGGCCCATGGGCCCATCTACCCCGGCGTCCCGCCCCTGCCACTGAGGTCAGGCCCAGTTGTGGCCCAGGAGCCCAGGGCTGCACAAACAGAGCAAAGATACAGGCCCTGCCCCCATGAGCCGACGGTGTAAGAGACACGGGTGGAGACAGACAGACAGACGGGGGATTGGGGGGGCGCCAGGGGACACGATAGGGCAACGTGATCAGAACGGCCCTTCTCGGCCCTCGCAGCTGGGAACGTTCCTTGGCCAGGTCCAAACGAAACCCGAACCCAAGAGCGAGGAGCGTTATTCCTAGGAACCCTGACCCCTAACCCTGACCCCTAACCCCAATCCTAATCCTAACCCTAACCCCTAACCCCAATCCTAACCCCTAGCTCTAACCGTAACCCTAAACCCAACCCTAACCCTCATTCTAAGTGGCCTAATCCCAGCTCGATCTGTCCTACCCATGTGAACCAAAACACGAACTCTAGGTGCTACCCATAAGAATCCTAACCCTGACGCCAAGTGGCTTAACCATAGAAACCCTAAATCTAGGGCGGGGGGCCCTGCTCATAGGATCCCTAACCCTGACTGCAAGAGCACTACCGAGAGTAACCCCAACCCAAAGGCGGGGAGGCCTAGTAAGACGAACCTGATCCCTAACTCTAACCCTAACCCGATCCCTAACTCCAAGTGGGCTCCTCATAGGATCCCTAACCCTAACCCTAAGAGGCATAACCCATCCAAACCCTAACCCCAGGGAAGAGAGCCCCATTCATAGGAACCCTAATTCTAAGTCTAAGTGGCATAACCCATAGGAACCCTAAACCTACTCAAACTGACCGACCCATAGGTACCCTAGCCCCAGAGCGGGGAGCCCGACCCAATAGGATCCCGAATCCTAGCTGCAAGTGGCCCTACCCACAGAAACCCTACAGAGGGGAGATGCACCCACAGGAACCCTAACCCTATGGAGGGGAGATCCACCCACAGGAAATCTACGGAGGGGAATCATAGAATCATAGAATCTCAGGGTTGGAAGGGACCTCAGGAGGTATCTAGTCCAACCCCCTGCTCAAAGCAGGACCAACCCCAACTAAATCATCCCAGCCAGGGCTTTGTCAAGCCTGACCTTAAAGACCTCTAAGGAAGGATATTCCACCACCTCCCTAGGTAACCCATTCCAGTTCCTCACCACCCTACTAGTGAAAAAGTTTTTCCTAATGTCCAACCTAAACCTCCCCCTCTGCAACTTGAGACCATTACTCCTTGTTCTGTCATCTTCTACCACTGAGAACAGTCTAGATCCATCCTCTTTGGAACCCCCTGTCATAGGTCTCACCCCCACTTAGAGCTGTTGGGTTCCAAAATGGGGACCTGCCCTGGTTTCCCTCTAAACTAAAAATCCTAGTTTAGATCTGGTAAAAGCTGCCACCACCCAATCAGGTACGTGGATTGGGACACAGTCCTTCCCCAAAATCCTTGGGGATCCCAAGAGCCCCAAATCCATGGAGTTCTTACACCCAGGAGAAATAAACCATTCCCCCCTGCTTCCTCCCCCCTCCCTTTTCCTAGGAGAGATACCGGGATCTAACTACAGAGAGATACCTCCCCCTCCCCTTTCCCTGAGAATCCACCCAAGGAAAGATTAACCAAGCCCTTTACAGAAAAGATTTTATTAAAGAATAAAAGAAAGTCACTGTCTCTGTAACCAAGATGGAACAATATACAGGGTCTAAACTTATCAATCTCTGGAGAGAATTCCCCCTCCTTTCTTCCTCAGGGTACGTCTACACTACGGGACTATTCCGAATTTGCATAAACCGGTTTTGTAAAACAGATTTTATAAAATCGAGTGCGCGCGGCCACACTAAGCACATTAATTCGGTGGTGTGCGTCCGCAGTCCGAGGCTAGCGTCGGTTTCTGGAGCGTTGCACTGTGGGTAGCTATTCCCTAGCTATCCCATAGTTCCCGCAGCCTCCCTCGCCCCTTGGAACTTCCGGGTTGAGATCCCAGTGCCTGATGGGGCAAAAATCATTGTCGCGGGTGGTTCTGGTAAATGTCGTCAGTCACTCCTTCCTCTGGGAAAGCAACGGCAGACAAGCATTTCGTGCCTTTTTCCCCTGGATTGCCCTGGCAGATGCCATAGCATGGCAATCATGGAGCTTGTTTTGCCTTTTGTGACTGTCACCATATGTGTACTAGATGCCACTCACAGAGGCGATTCAGCAGCGCTACACAGAAGCATGCTTTTGCTTTTGCATGACAGCAGAGATGGTTACTAGCCATATTGCATCATCCACCCTTCCATAAATTGGAACTAAGATGATCATGGCTACCAGTCCTTTTGTACCATTTGCTGCTGTCATAAGTGCCCCTGGCTGATCAGCCAGGGGCGCAAAAGCCAAAATTGGGAATGACTCCCTGAGTCAATCCCTCCTTTTTGGTATCTAAAAATAGAATCAGTCCTGCCTAGAATATAGGCAAGTGTACTAGAGAACCACTGTATCATAGAACCAGAGAGCACAGCTGCTCTGTGTCAGAGCCTGCAGAAATTATGATCTGTATGCTATTCACAGGGGGTGCTCCTGTAACAACCCCACCTGTTGATTCCGTTCTTCCCCCAGCCTTTCTTGGCTACCGTAGCATTGTCCCCCCACTTGTGTGATGAAGTAATAAAGAATGCAGGAATAAGACATGGTGACTTGTTAGTGAGAAATGAGTGGAAGGCAGCCTCCAGCTGCTATGATAGTCCAGACAGGACATTAAGCAGTGTGTAGGAGAGAAGCCCACCATCCCACTGCTAGTCCAGGGGCAACTGAATCTTTTCTTTACACATGAAGGGTGGGGGCTGATGGAGCTCAGCCCCCTGTTGCTATGATGAGGATGGTTACCAGCCATATTGCACCATCTACCAGAAAAAATTAGGGCCAGGCGCCCTTGATTGACCTGACGGATGCTAGTCAGCATGGTTACTGCCCCATGTGCCAATAGGCTGATGACGAGGATGGTTACCAGTCCTTTTGTACCATCAGCCACCCATGGCGGGGGGGGGGGAGGATGTTGGTGTTGACGGCTGCAGCATCGCATCTATCTGCAGCATTCAGTAAAGATAGGGTGACATGTAAAAGAGTCAGAGGATTGTTTTCCCTTTCGCTTCTGGGGGTGGGTGGGGGGGTGAGTAGATTGCCAAGCTATGCCCTGACCCACCGCGGACACTGTGTTTGACCCTAGAAGCATTTGGAGCTCAGCCAAGAATGCAAATACTTTTCGGAGGCTGCAGGAACTGTGGGATAGCTTCAGTCCTCCAGTCCATGAGCGTCCATTTGATTCTTTGGCTTTCCGTTACGCTTGTCACGCTGCAGTGCGCTGAGTCCCTGCTATGGCGTCTGTCTCGAGGATTTTTAAAAATGATTCTGAATTTCATCTTCTGTAACGGAGCGCTGATAGAACGGATTTGCCTGCCCTTACAGCGATCACATCCGCATGGTCCATGCGGGAGCTCTTTTTTTATTTTGATTTCGGACTGCATCGCCACCCGTGCTGATCGGAGCTCCACGCTGGGCAAACAGGAAATATTCAAAAGTTCGCAGGGCTTTTCCTGTCTACCTGACCACTGCATCCGAGTTCAGATTGCGGTCCAGAGCGGTCAGTGGTGCACTGTGGGATAGCTCCCGGAGGCCAATACCGTCGATCAGCGTCCACACTAACCCTAATCCGATATGGTAATACCGATACTAGCGTTACTCCTCTCGTTAGGGAGGAGTACAGAAACCGGTTTAAAGAGCCATTAAAATCGATATAAGGTGCCTCCTAGTGTGGAAGGTTGTGGCGTTAAATCGGTTTTACGCTCCTAAAACCGATTTAAACGCCCAGTGTAGACCAGGCTTCAGTAAAAGCAATAACAGTACAGACTTAAAGAAAATTCTATAGCAAAACACAGAATTGCAAATACAGAAATAAAAGTATAAGAATACTAGTTCCTTGCTAATACTCACTAGCTTGAATAGAAGAATTTATTGCAGAAACCTGGGAGGACTTGATTAAGATGTCTGGACTCTCTTATTTCCCAAGAGAGACTCTCTAAAAAACAAAGAACAGGAAAAAAAACTTCCCTCCACAGGGATTTGAAAATATCTTGTCCCTCATTGGTCCTCTGGTCAGGTGTCCACAGGTACTGCTTGTTAACCCTTTACAGGTAGACAAAAACCATAACCCTTAACTAACTGTTTATGACACCCCCTTTCAGGTAGTTGAAAGCAGCTATCAAATCCCCCCTCATTCTTCTCTTCTGCAGGCTAAACAATCCCAGTTCCCTCAGCCTCTCCTCATAAGTCATGTGCTCCAGCCCCCTAAGCATTTTTGTTGCTCTCCGCTGGACTCTCTCCAATTTTTCCACATCCTCCTTGTAGTCTGGGGCCCAAAACTGGACACAGTACTCCAAATGAGGCCTCACCAGTGCTGAGTAGAGGGGACTGATCACATCCCTCGATCTGCTGGAAATGCCCCTACTTATACAGCCCAAAATGCCATTAGCCTTCTTGGCAACAAGGGCACACTGCTGACTCATATTCAGCTTTTCGTCCACCGTAACCCCTAGGTCCTTTTCCGCAGAACTGCTGCCCAGCCATTCGGTCCCTAGTCTGTAGCAGTGCATGGGATTCTGCCGTCCCAAGTGCAGGACTCTGCACTTGTCCTTGTTGAACCTCATCATATTTCTTTTGGCCCAATCCTCTAATTTGTCTAGGTCCCTCTGTATCCTGTCCCTGCCCTCCAGCTTATCAACCACTCCTCCCAGTTTAGTGTCATCTGCAAACTTGCTGAGGGTGCAGTCCACACCATCCTCCAGATCGTTAATGAAGATATTGAACAAAACCGGCCCCAGCACCGACCCTTGGGGCACTCCACTTGATCCCGGCTGCCAACTAGACATGGAACCATTTATCACTACCCGTTGGGCCCGACCATCTAGCCAGTTTTCTATCCACCTTACCGTCCATTCATCCAGCCCAGACTTCTTTAACTTGCTGGGAGATCCACTCACAGGAGCACTAACCCTACGGAGGGGAGATCCACCCACAGGAACCCTACGGCGGGGATATGCACCCACAGAAACCCTAACCCTACGGAGGGGAGATGCACCCACAGAAACCCTAACCCTACGGAGGGGAGATCCACCCACAGGAGCACTAACCCTTACTCTAAAGAGCCCACCCATAGGAACTGGACCCCTAGGGTGGGGATCCGTCCCCATAGTTCCCCTATCCCAAAGGCGGGGAACCCTTTTCATACGAAACCCTAAACCTAATTCTATGGGCCTTACCCATAGGAACCCTCACGCTAATCCCAAGTGGCCGACCCATATGAACAAGAACCCAAGAGCAGGAAACCCCCTTCGTAGGAACCTTAACCCTAACTCAGTGGCCTACCCACAGGAAGCCTCATCCCAACTCGACAGATCCTACCCATGCGAACCCAAACCCTAACGCTACGTTGCCGACCTCCGAGCTCTGCCACGACCGCGGGATAACGCGCAGGTCTCGCGTCTCCAGGGCGCCGGGCACCCCCGAGCTCTGAGCGGCGGTTGGAAGAGGTGTGTGGTCACAGCCGACCATTTGGGTTTGGGTTTGCAGAAACCTGCAGATTAAGGCGCCATTTTGCAGGGTCTGGTTGGGTTTGTTGACTTGTTCTGCTGAGGGTAAATTAAATAATAAAAAAATCCAAAAAAATTGGATTTTTTTTCTTTTGGTTTTAAATAACGTTTGGTTCCAAAATGTCCATTTGACTTTATTCCACGTCCCAACTCCAGACGTGTTTAAAGACGGCCGGGATGAAAACACCACGTTTCCTTTGGCCCCAAAGTAGGCTTTTTTCAGCTTTTCAATTTGCCAGAACTTCTCATTTTCCACCTGACCTCAGCCAAATTTTCCCCTGACATTTGGAAGCTGCCAACGACCCCAAAGTCCATTATTAGCCCAGTGCTGGGTGTAGCCTCCTGCTTCTCCTTGGCTCTCCAGGCAGCAGCAAGAAGGTGATGGACTACAACCTGCCGCGGCAGTGCATCCGCAATTTCTTCCCCACCCGCAAGTGCTTCGTGTTTGTCCAGCCGGCGTCGCGGCAGGACATGGGCCAGCTGGATTCGCTGCCCACCAGCGCCCTGGACCCGCAGTTCCTGGAGCAGACCCGCCGGTTCTGCGACTACGTCTTCCAGTGCTCGAACGTCAAGACGGTCAAAGGAGGGATTCCGGTCAACGGGCGAAGTACGTCAGCCCCGCGGCTGCTCAGGGGAGACGCAGGCCGATGGCTCTGCCGGCCGATCTGCCCTCTGTGGCCGAGAGAAACCCAGCCCCGAGCAGGGGGGAATTTCCCCCGCATGCGGGGGCTATTTTCAGAGAGCATTTAGCAGGTGTTGGAGAATCGAACCGTCTGTGACTCTGGGAGATCCCCTGGGTCCTTGGTCTCTCTCCCTTTGCCCCTGTCTGGTGCCAGCACGCCGGGGTGAAAGCAGAACCCTCCCAAGCAGCAGCTGTTAGCCCTGGAGCCAGGGAGAGGAGGGTCCCCTAGCAGGCTGTGACCGCTCGGATCCCCTGGGGATGGGCGTGGGGGGCACCGGTAACACACGCTGCCGTGGGTTGCACCTGGCCTTGTGCAGAGATGGAAACTGGGGGCTCTCCTGCATTCAGGGATCCTTGAGACACTCGGCTTCAGATTCGGCCAGATGCCGACGCTCCCCTGCCTTGGCAAGCTGCCGGTTAAACGGCCCCGGCCCGGTCCCAGCTCTGCAGAGAGGCCACGCTGACGGGTGCCTCTCGCCCCGGGCCGACCTGCTGTGGAGAGGAGCTCGTCCTGGGCCCGGCTACGGAGCCCTGGCTCTGCTCAGAGGACGCTCGCTCCGAGCCTCTGACAGTTCGAATCCCAGACGAGCCCCGTTGGACCGGGGTCTGCAGAGCTAAAAGCAGGAGCTCTGTGTCTGCTACTGGAATAACCCCTATCCCCTGGGGGTCGGCGCAAAGGAGAATCTGGGACACGCTCCCCAGCGGAGTCCCCGGGGTGCCAGGTGCTGTACAAATGTACAGTCCCCTCCCCCAGCTCTTAACCCTCCCCCTTCCCTCGCCCAGGGTTCGGCGCCTTAGTGCAGAGCTACGTGGGCACCATCCGCAGCGGGCAGGTGCCCTGCCTGGACAACGCGGTGACCGCCATGGCTGCCATCGAGAACGAGGCGGCCCTCAGGGAGGCGCTGGCTCACTACGCGGCCGGGATGGGGGGGCTGCGGCTGCCGGCGGAGCTGGGCGAGCTCTCGGCGGCGCACGGGACGTGCGAGGGGGACGCCCTGCGGCTCTTCATGCAGCGCTCCTTCAAGGACGAGGAGCAGGGCTTCCAGAAGCAGCTGGTGGTAGGTGGGGGCGTCCCGGGCCGGGCCCAGCAGCAAGGAGAGCGTTGCTGGGACGGATCTGCACTGCGGGGAGCCCCTGGGCACCAGTGGTGGGTCAGGGCCCCTTTGTGCCAGGCGCTGTACGGAAACTCGACCGAGACCTGGTCCCTGCTCCGGGGACCGACCAATCCCCCGGTGACCTGATTGATCAATGAATCTGTGACCCTCCTAACCCCCGATTGGCCAGTGAATCATTAGCCTCTGTTCCCCCGAGTGGCCAGTGACCCTTTGACCCGCTGATCCCCCGAGTGGCCAGTGAGCCTTCGGCTCTCCCGTTCCCCGCGTGGCCAGTGACCCACAGTCGGGCGCAGGCGTCAGCCAGGGGAGGCAGGAGGGCAGCGCAATCCAGCCCCAGCCATTGCTCTGCGACGGGGTTTCTCCCTTTCCATGCCCAGGCCGGGATCACGGAGCGATACGCAAACGTCCTAGCAGAAAACGAGGCCGTTTCGGAGCAGACCTGCCGCGTCCTGCTGGAGGAGCTCTCGGCCGCCATGCAGCAGAAACTCAGCGCCGGGATTTACTCCCAGCCCGGCGGGTACCAGGCCTACGACAGGGACCAGAACCAGGTGGTGGAGAATTACCGGGCCAAGCCCAACAAAGGGGTCAAGGTGAGTGTCTGAAATTAGCCCCCCCGGCTCGGCCTGGCAGCTACAGGAGCCAGCGCAGCTCCGGGAGGAGGAGCCGGATTCCGCTCCGGCTCGTCCCTCGCCCGCAGGGCTGGTGCCTAAACCCCAGCGGCCGAGTCAGGCTTCCCCGCTTCGCTGAGGACAAAGCAGAGGGGCAACGGCAGGGAAAGGCCGTGGGGTAACCGGGGTCTGACCGTGACCTGCAGAGTCACTGTGGCCCCTGGCGATGCCCCAGCTGGACCCTGATCTCATGTGGGGAGTTTGTGGAGCTGGAAAAGTCCCACAAAGGCCCTCGGTCATGGAGCTGCTGTCACGGAGTGTGGGGGAGTCCGGCCCTGCACCCCTCTTCCTGGTCTCACAGTGACTCTCAGCCAGCGAGTAAAACAGAAGGTTTATTGAACAACAGGAACACAGGATACAGCCCAGCTTGGGTTCAGAGCCAGGACCCCTCAATCTGGCCTTTCTGGGGGGTTCAGGGTGCTTGGATCCCAGCCTAGGATCCCCTGAAACCCACCTCCCAGCTCCCAACCGAAGACTGATTCCACTTCCCCCCTCCCTTTGTCTAGCTACAGCCAGAGGTGAGACCTCCCCTCCCCCAGCCAGGCTCATGTTACAGCTGCATACCTGTCCCTGCCTACCAAGCACACAGACAGTCCCTGCTCTCACCTAACAACCACACAGACAGTCCCTATTCCATCACAGCTACTTTTCCGAGCAGGATGGTGCTGTGGGTGAATCCCCCCCAGGATCCCGTCCTGCTCTGCCTGGGCCCAGTCCGGATCTTTCCATTGACTGGGCTTCAGATCAGGCCCTGTATGAACAGCAACGGGGCCCAGGGTGAAATGACGCCACATGCATCATAGGTTCATCGATTCTCAGCCCACGAGGGACCCTGTGATCAGCGGGTCCGACCTCCTGCACAGCACAGGGCGTAGGACGTCCCCGAAGTGATTCCTGTTTGAACGAGAGCAGATCTCATAGAGAAACACCCCACATTCCCCAGCGGGTGACAGCGTCGGCCTTGCGGGCAGGCAGCTCCTCTCGACCCGGTCGCTTGCTTTCTCCCCCGGGCTCTGGCGCAATGTCGGGAAGCCCCCACAAAAGTGCCGATTTTCCTCCCCCGAGAGGATGAGGCCGCAGAGAGGAGGGATCAGCCCCTGTGCTGCAGCTCTGCTCCCCTCACTCCACCCGACCCAGCTACGATCCTCTGGCTTCATGGGGGGAACATTTTGCCCCGAGGTGGAGTAAAGTGAGGCCTGCTCCCCTGAGAAAGGAGGGGGCTTATTAGCATATTGATTGGGTGAATAACCCAGCACTTCGCCATCTCTGGTCCCAGGCGGAGGAGGCTCTGGAGCAGTTCCTGGCCAGTAAGAAGGCCGAGGCGGAGGCCGTGCTGAAGGCCGACAACCTGCTGACTGAGGCGGAGAAGCACGTGGCCGGTGAGACCCCACAAACAAGCCCCTGCCCCCTTTGCTTTGCAGCAGAACCAGTTTCCATCGCTGCAGCGTGTCTGTGCAGCACCTGGCACCCTGGGGCCCTGAGCCGGGACTGGGGCTCGTGGGTGCTATGGCCATGCAGGCTGCAAATAATCCCAGGGTCACACGCTGCAGAGCGTCTGTCGGCCAAACTCATTGCACCCACCAGGAGCTCCCTGCATCCCCCACCCCTGCAGCAAACTCCCCAGGTGCCCCCTCCCAGCCCCTTTTATTTTAGAGACTCCCCGCAACCCCCTGCCCCTCCTCCCATGCCAGGTGCTCTGAATGCCCCCCACTTCCCCTTTCCCCAGGGCTCTGTGGGGCCCCATCCAAACTGCCCTTCGAGCCGTGGGTAGGTGGGTCCCATGCTGAGATGCTGGTGTCGGGCTGGCTCCCTAGTTATCCGCCCCTGTCTCATGCCAACCGAGTCGGGGGTGCGGGTTTGTGTGGTGCCCGGAGGCTGCTCCAGGCGGTTGGGGGAGGGGTTGTGCCTCTATTTCCCCCTTTCTTTCCCCCCCAAAGAGGAGAAGCAGAAGGCTGAGATGCTGGAGCAGCAGCGGAAGGCGGCAGAGGAGAAGCGGCTGCAGACGGAGCAGCTGCTGAAGGACCAGGAGCGCAGCCACCAGGAGAACGTGAAGCAGCTGGAGGCCAAGGTGGCGGAGGAGCTGGCCAGTGCCCGGCAGGAGGCGGAGCGGGCGCTGCAGAGCAAGCTGAAGGAGCAGGAGGCCATGATTCAGAAGGGCTTCGCGGAGAAAGCCAGGCTGATGGAGGACGAGATCTCGGGCCTCCGGCGGGAAATCAGCTCCGCCAGCAAGACCAACTTTCTGTCAGACCTTGTCAGCACCATCGGGGAGGGGCTGAGAGCCGTCACCGGCGTGGCCGATTTGCTAACATCCAGGCGCCAGTGGGGGAAGGGGACGAGTAACCCGAGTAAAACCCAGAGACGAAAGTAGCCGGGCCCCTGTGGGGTCTCCCATCCTGTCCCCCCCCGGCGGCAAGTCCCACAAACGCTGCTTCTCTGCACAATCGAAAGCTTCTGCTGACTAATTCCTGTGACCTGCCACATCCCACAGCTACTAACACAGGGCCCGGAGCTGTCTGCAAAAAGTAAATCACAGGGCGCCTGGGTTCTGTCCCCAGCTCTGGGAGGGGAGCAGGGTCTAGTGGTCAGAGCGGGTGGGCTGGGAGCCAGGACGCCTGGGTTCTGTCCCCATCTCCTGCAGTGTAATTCTGTGAACCTTTGTGCTGATCACATCACTGTTCCGTGCCTCAGTTTCCCCTCTGTGAAATGGGGACCTTCCCTCTGGGTGTGGAGGATGAAGGGTTGTTTGTTAGGTGCTGAGTGGCTGGTGCTCTCTACACGCACAGTGTTAACACGGGGATCTCCAGCGACCAGCTCCGAGTTCCCTGCATGTCCCTACAGCCGTGTAAATGCAGCCCCACTCCCAGGGCTCCCCCCCCCCCGCCGGTGCTGTAACGGGGCTGCCGGGTGTCTAGGGCAAGGCAGCTGTGGGGATGTCTCCTTTCCCCGGCTCAGCATGCTGAGAGCTGGGTCATTATCTCCCCATCTGTAACGGGCGGGGCCGGCAGGTGGCTACAAGCTCCGGCACCTGTATCTCCCTGCGCCGGGAGACTCTGCGCCCTGCAGCCCGGGTAGGAATTAAACAGGTTTGCACGAGCTGGAGCAGCCTGTCCCAGTGTCTTTATTAATAACATCTCTCACTCTCCCTCCACCTGCAAATCTCAGAAAACACAGAGCCAGAGGGGCTATTTCTCTCCTCTGCAGAATCATGCAGCTGTCCCATGAGGCTTTGCAGCATTAGCTCCCCCTCGCACACTGACAGATATCGACATGGAGAAGATCCTACAGTCAGAGGCTAAATGGAAGGAGCAATTAAGCCCCTTCATGGAGTGAGATAGCAGGATTCTACAGAAGCCACTGTCCGGGGCACTGGGCCACAGACCGAGGCAAGAGCTAAAATTAAAGGCAGGTAGTTCCCCTGGTTGCACAGGCAGCAGCTGAGGTTTGGGCTGATGGGTCTGTGGGTGTTTAGCGCAGAAGATCCAGGAGAAAGGGAGAAAAGCAATGGGGAGCAGCGTGACCCCGAGCGGGAAGCAAAGGGACAGCTTCTTGGGCACAGATCCGGCTGGAGAGGCACGCGAGGGATGTCTGAGCAAGGAAACTGCCCACTATTGTCCGTCTCCACTGCGGTCCGGGCAGCAGACCTGGGTGGGCGTTCGTTGTACAGACACAGGATCGCAACCAAGAACAGACGTGACTCGTGGCTTCGATTTCTCCTTCTCCTGGAAACAC
Organism: Mauremys mutica; assembly: GCF_020497125.1. Classification (NCBI taxonomy): domain Eukaryota; kingdom Metazoa; phylum Chordata; order Testudines; family Geoemydidae; genus Mauremys; species Mauremys mutica. The sequence goes on along the minus strand of NC_059088.1, from coordinate 8,422,141 downwards.
CCTGCAAAGCCCAAGTATCAGCAACCCCCCCGGGCCCTGAGGGGCGGCAGCAGCTTTCTGAACAGCAGCCAGTCTGGCTGTGGGGTCCTGCAAAGATCCAGCACCTTCCTGGGGAGCTTGTTCCTGCGGCTAATCACCCGCCCGGTTAACTAGATTGGCCTTATTTCCAGCTGGAACGTGTCTGGCTGTCGCTCCCAGCCAGCAGTTCTCATTCTGCCTTCGCCACCCGCTCACGGAGCCCTCGGGTGCCTGGGAGATTCTCCCCGTGACCGGCCTGACACCCCGGGGTCAAGTCACCCGGGCCCCCTCCTGAGCGAGCTCTGAGCCCTTCCTCAGACGCCATTTTCCCCTCCCGAGTTCGAACAGCCCGTGTGTCGGCGAGACAGGCAGGGCCTCTGCGGGGTGTCAGACGGCAGGACCCCACTCCGGAGCGGGGGCGGGGCGGAGTCTGGGCATTTAACTGGAACTGCTTTGGCCAGCGCTCCCTGAATGTGCACCAGGGCCTCTGTGCTGCAGAGCCGGGCGCGGGCACTGCCGGGCCTGCCGCAAAATCTGCTTGTAGCTGAAAGCTCCGCACACCTCCAGTGTGTGTGTGTGTGTGTGTGTGTGTGGCCCTGCTGAGCCCTGCTCTGTGTGTGTGTGTGTGTGTTTGTCCCTGCTGAGCCCTGCTCTGTGTGTGTGCACGTGTGTAAGGCCACCATCTACCGGCACAATGAAATAACAGCATCCGTTGTGGTGTTCACAAGGTGTCGGTTCACTCCAGCCGCAGGGCGGCCGGGGGCGTCTCTGCCCCCTTCTCCCCTTGAGACACTGGGGCTGATTTTCAGACTCGACAGGCGCTGTGGGGGCTCAGCCCCCCCCCAAACCAGGCCGAGGGGGCAGGTTGCCAAAGGGCTTTAGGTGCCTAGTGGGATGCTCCGCCCGGCCTGAGGCGGTTGGGGCCAAACGCCCATTGATCTCGCTGGCCGTGCCGGGCAGTTCGTACCGCGCTGCGTTCGCTCCCTAGACAGCACGCGCCAGCTGCATGCAGGGGCCGTCTCCACGGGGCCGGCGGCTGGGGGGGGCAGACCCACGCCGGCTCTGAGGGAGCTGACGCAGTTAAAAATATCTGGGAATCTGCAATTACACCAGCACCCGCGGCCTTTAGTATAAGTCATCAGGGGCCTGAGGCTCAGGGGGACCAGGCCCTGCTGCTCTCGCATCCCAGCACTTAGGGTCACTCTGACCCAGGCACAAACCTGTGGCCTTTAGGGGGCGTTGCACCTGAGGACAGCGGGGCTGAGCCGGTTGTAACGATTCTGGCTTTGCTGGGACACTTCTGAGAGTGTCAGTTCAGGACAAATTGCTCCGAGCAGGGCAGTCACAGCCCCAGGCTGGGGGTCCTTTATAAGGCACCAAACCCGCCGGCCAGAAAGGACTTTGGTTTCACCCCACTGGCTAAGCACAAGTCACACAAGCAATTCCCTCAGACGCTCCAGTTTCCCAGTATCCCCACCAGTGCCACCCGTATGGGGATGAATGGTGATGAAAACCAACACCCCAATAAAAGAAAAGAGGTTCTCCCGACCCCAAAGGACCAAGCCCCAGACCCAGGTCAATATACAGATCAGATCTTACGCACAAATCACGCTGGTGCCGATCCTTTAGCATCTAAAATCTAAAGGTTTATTCATAAAAAGAAATATAGCTGAGAGCTAGAATTGGTTAAATGGAATCAATTACATCCAGTGATGGCAAAGTTCTTGGTTCAGGCTTGTTGCAGAGATGGAGTAAACTGCAGGTTCAAATCAAGTCTCTGGAACATCCCCAGCTGGGGTGGGTCATTCAGGCCTTTGTTCAGAGCTTCAGTTTGTAGCAATGTCCCTCCAGAGGTAAGACGCAGGATGGAGGAGATCCAGCAGCTTTTTATAGTCTCTTCAGGTGTAAAGACACTTCTTTGTTCTTATTGTGGAAAATTACAGCAAAATGGAGTCTGGTGTCACATGGGCAAGTCACATGTCGACGCATGACTCAGTTCTTTCCAGGCGACAGCCATTGCTCACATGCTGCCTGGAATGTTCCCAGGAGGACTGGAGTCTCCCAAGGTCCATTGTCCGTTAAGTGTTTCTTGCTTGGGCACTTACTGAGAATTGCCCCTTCTCAAGAAGCCGACCAAATGCTTCACTGAGGCTACTTAGACTCAAAACACATTGAGATACAAGGACAGAGCCAATATTAATAACTTCAGCTACAAGAATGATACACCCCTACAGCCGGCATCATCATAAATAGCAAATCAGAACCTTGCCATAGACCCCTCACACAACAACCTTTGTATAATATTTGCTGCAAATATATAACAGTGGTTGCAACAATGATCTATGTGGTCCCAGGTTATGTCAGTAACGTCACACCAGTCCCTCGGCTTTGGAGACGTACAGTGGGAAGAACACAAAAGCGAGGGCTCTGCCCCGAACGGCTAGACCGGCCGGGTATCGCAAACTGTGTTAAAAAAAGGCAAGCTTTTGCTTGCATTTACCCAGGGGTTTTCCTGAGCCTGCTGGCCGGCCGGGGACTCTGTAAGGAAGTGTGCGTCCAAATTAGTCTGTGGAGAGCCAGCCCGGAGCAAGGTGGGGTGAACTGGGCCTCCTGCCCTTTGGGAGCAGCCTGCTTTGTCTCTCTCTGGTTTTGGTTCTTGTGTGTGATCGTCCTGGATTCTAAGCAATGAAGTCGTGTTAGGCTGCAGCCTTCCAGCAAGAGGATTTGGTGATGTTATCTACTGTCTCTGCCTGCGTGGCGTGAAATGTAACCTGAGCAGAGTTCATTTCTGGTGGACTGGCCCGTGCTATTGAAAGCTAATTATTACCATTCCCAGAGGAGAGGGCGTGGCGGGGTTGGAATTTGCTCTGTGGGTTGTGCCCAAGCCCCAGTGAAATCAATCTTTTCCCTCCTGTTTTCACTTTCCATGAGACAACTCTGCAGTGCAGCGGTAGCCGTGCCAGTCGCCGGACGTTAGAGAGACAAGGTTGGGGAGGGAATCGCTTTCACTGGCCCAGCTGCTGGCGGGAGAGAGACGAGCTTTCGAGCCGCCCCGAGCTCTCCTGGAGGGCTGGGAAATGTACTAAGGGGTCCTCTAACCTACAACCATGCGTCCATGTACGTTAGGTCGACTTACAGACCCGCTCCGCTCTGTGCAGCTCCCCCCGGCTCTCGGCTCCCTGCTCCCTCCCAGTGGGGAACAGGGACCCCAGAGCCCAGGCATCATCCCGGCTGGCAGGGGGGAGCCAGGACCCCAGGGAGGGGGCAGCTGGCTGGTGCTGGAGCCGCCCACTCGCTCTGGGGTGACAGCGTTTCATGGCTCCGGGCAGGGAAGCAGGGAGCCGTGAACTGGACGGGAGTGGGAGCCCACAGCCGAGGTAACCCGCCGTGTCCACACCGGGGTAACTGCGCCGACATCAGCCCTGCGCTGCTCGCGGAGGCGGCGTTCTCCGTTCGGGGGAGCGGGGCACTTACATCGGCGGGAGCTAGGCCGGCGTGTGGACGCAGCCAGAGCTGGGCCGACGGACGCTGCCTTCCCCCGAACTCTCCTGCCGCCCAGGCCTGTGTCCCAGCCCGAAGAGGAGCTCGGCGTAAGCACGAAAGCGTCTCCCCCCCTCAGGAGTGGGTCCCACACAAGCTACTTCCCCTCCCCCCCCCCGGCCCGCTCAGAAATCGATTTCACTTTCAGTCTCCGACAGCCGCCAAGGTGCAGAGAGACGAGAGGGAGCGGACGGCGGGGCCGGTTCTCTCCATTAGCCCTTCAGGCGAGCCGGGCGGGGACTCGCTGGCTCCGGGGCCGCTCCAGTCGCGCTCCAGCGTTTGACCAGCAGCTGCTGAAGGCCGAGAGTTGGCCTGAGCAAGCTGCAGGATCCCAGCCGGGCCGGTCAGTAGCTCATGGAGCTGAACACTTGTGTAGCGGGGCTGGAGGCCGTGGGCCGGGAAGGGAAGGAAGCGGGAAGTGCAGAGAATTGTCTGGAATAAAGATTTTCCCGGATGGGGGAGAGGGGGGTGTAGTAAGTGCAGGCCCTGATAAAGGCCCGGTATGAGGCCTGAGGCCTGAACTAAAGTAATGGTCAAGACTTTGCTAACATAAAGCAAAGTGAAGCTGTGAGCCAGAGGCTGGCTCAGTTCACAGAAGCTGGCAGGAAAAGGGCTGATGCTGCATAAACATATAGTCACCTAGTGTTGGTGTCACTAGGCATAACCCTAGGTAACTCAGGAGGGTGGAAAGCCATAAGTGTCAATAAAGCCTTCTGTAGTAGGCCTGAATGAACTAAAGTCACTCCATGTCTGACCAAAGCGCTTCCATGTTTATGTTTGAACTTTAATCAACCTAGCAGGCCAGTAACCGAGAATGGAATGTACAACAGCTAGCTCAACTGTGGTACTGCCAGGAGATAATGATGAGGCCTGCTTACACCTGGCTAAGGGGGGGGGGCAGAATAACAGATCCAGGAAAGTAAAACAAGATAACTGTTCACAGAAAAGTTACTAACGAGCTAAAGTGGTTTTTGCCAAGTATGACTTAACTGCTTCATGTAATTGCTATTGCAAAGTGTATTTGCTGCATGGGAATGAAAGGTGGGGGGAGAGGAGGAGTGTGGGGGTGATGGGAATGCTTAGCTGAAGTTATGTATAAAGAGAGAAAAACCGTTTGTATCTGTGTGCAGGATTTGAGAATGCTTTTTCTCCCTGGCACCTATTTGGGCTCAAATAAACCTAGTTTTGCTTCTCCACCTTGGTGTGTTTATTGGAGCGAAGCACACCGGGCAACGAACCCCCACTGTTGCTGTCCTCGGCCCTCTGTGCCGGCAACAGTTTTGGTGTCCCTGGGTGGGCTCGAGGCAAAATTGTGCCTTGCCCGGACTCCTCCAATGGCGGCGGACGATGGTCACAGCCGACGCCCAGCGCGCACCGGTGCCTTTACCGGGGGCCTCGGCAGAGACGCGTCAGGCTGACCTTGGAGGACACAACGGTGCAACGCACTCAGATAGTGGAGAAGCAGCTGCGGGCGACAGTGAGGAACCGGTCCTGCGGATAAGGTAGGAACAGTCCAGTGGTGTGGACTTTTGCCTGAGGCTGGGGACGCCCAGCCGTTGTAATTCCCACTAGACAAGAGAGCGTCCTATAGTGGGTCAAGGGCAAGCCCGTGGTATGGGGCAGGGACAGAGTACAGGCAGGGCACGGTGTACACCCTTAGAATGCATTCTGATGAAATGGAAAGTGTTTGAATCAGATCCATTGACTAAAAGCAAACTGAAAAGGTTCTGTACAGTAGACTGGCCTCAGTATCAGCTAGAGAGCCAGGAAAGGTGGCCGCCGGAAGGATCACTTAATTACAACACGATCCTTCAATTACTCCTGTTTTGTCAGTGAATGGGTAGCTTCTGAAGCTGTTTGTGTGGAGAGCTCTTGTAAAAATCCCCCATCATATGCCCCAGAGCTGCACTGGGAGGAGAACTGTCCGTGCGGACGTCTGTCTCTGTTGGGCTCACGCAATCTGAACTTATTGACTGTGCAGCAAGATAAGATGCATCGTGGTAATAGGAAATAATGGTCTTGGGGGGTGTGTGTGTGTGTGTATACCAGTGTGAGTGATCGTTACCGGAAGACGCCCAGAGTGCCTTGTGAAGCGAAGGCTCATGATCAGGAGTACTCTAACGCAAGCGCGGTAACTAGTGGATCTTTAGGAGATCCGACCCACGGTAGGCTGACTCGGCCTGGCATCGTCCGGCGAGGAAGCTGCCTGGGTCTAGGAGTGTGTGAACCCATCTTCCCTCCCCTCTCCTTTCTGTGTGGGCTACTGACAGTCTGATCATCTCACTGGACGCAATCAGAGTAAGCGGCGCCATCTCCCAGAGACTAGCCGACGCTCTTTGCTGAAGGGAGGTGTAGGAGAGTCGTGGTCATCTTCGTTAGTCTCTCCTGTGTGAGTGCCCTGTAGGGAGAGATCCTTAGTTTATGTGCCGCTAGCGCGGACAGGGCACCCTCTCTGTGTGTGTAAGCAGGGGTGAGCTGCAGCGGGTTCGCACGGGTTCGCGCGAACCCGTTGTTAAATTTTAGCAGCCATTTTAGAACCGCTTGTTAAGGGCTGCTAAATTTAACAAAAGTTCCCGCCCACTCCTCTCCTGCTCCGCCCCCTTCTCCTCCCCCTCCCCTGCTTCCCGCGAATCAGATGTTCGCGGGAAGCCTGAACAAGCAGCATGGAGCCAGCCAGCAGGTAAGCTGGGGCGCGGAGGGGGAGGGGAGGGGAGGTGCGGCTGGCTCAGGAGCTCCCGGTCCCAGACCGCGGCTCCCTCCAGTCCAGCGCCGGCCCGGGGAATCGGCCCCGCGGCTACCGCCGAGCGGCCAGGCCCCGCTGCCGGCCCGGGGAGTCGGGCCGAGCGGCCGGGGCCCGGCGCCGGCCCGGCCCGGGGAGTCGGGCCGAGCGGCCGGGGAGTCGGGCCCCGCGGCGCCGGCCCGGCCCGGGGAGTCGGGCAGAGCGGCCGGGGAGTCGGGCCCCGCGGCGCCGGCCCGGCCCGGGGAGTCGGGCCGAGCGGCCGGGGAGTCGGGCCCCGCGGCACCGGCCCGGCCCGGCCCGGGGAGTCGGCCCGGGGAGTCGGGCCCCGCAGTCGGGCGCCGGCCCGGCCCGGCCCGGGGAGTCGGGCCCCGCAGTCGGGCGCCGGCCCGGCCCTGCCCGGGGAGTCGGGCCCCGCAGTCGGGCCCCGCGGCGCCGGCCCGGGGAGTCGGGCCGAGCGGCCGGGGAGTCGGGCCCCGCGGCGCCGGCCCGGCCCGGCCCGGGGAGTCGGGCCGAGCGGCCGGGGAGTCGGGCCCCGCGGCGCTGGCCCGGCCCGGCCCGGGGAGTCGGGCCGGGGAGTCGGGCCCCACGGCGCCGGCCCGGGGAGTCGGGCCCCGCGGCGCTGGCCCGGCCCGGCCCGGGGAGTCGGGCCGGGGAGTCGGGCCCCACGGCGCCGGCCCGGGGAGTCGGGCCCCGCGGCGCTGGCCCGGCCCGGCCCGGGGAGTCGGGCCGGGGAGTCGGGCCCCGCGGCGCCGGCCCGGGGAGTCGGGCCCCGCGGCGCTGGCCCGGCCCGGCCCGGCCCGGGGAGTCGGGCCGGGGAGTCGGGCCCCGCGGCGCCGGCCCGGGCCGGCCCGGGCCAGCCCGGGGAGTCGGGCCGAGCGGCCGGGGAGTCGGGCCCGGCCAGGGGAGTCGGGCCCCGCGGCGCCGGTCGTGGTCCTGGCAGTGTGGACCCGGTCCCCAGGCAGTGTGGTAAGGGGGCAGGGAGGGGGTGGGTTGTGGGGGGGTGGATAGGGGTCAGGGCAGTCAGAGGGCAGGGAACAGGGGGATTGAATGGGGGCAAGGGTCCCGGGGAGCAGTCAGGAAAGAGCAGGGTTGGATGAGGTGGTGGGGGCACTCAGGGACAGAGAGAAGGGGTAGTTGTATGGGGTAGGGGTTCTGGGGGGCCATTGAGAATGAGAGGAGGGGTTGGGTGGGGCGGCAAGGGGCAGTCAGGGGACAGGGAAGGGGGTGATGGGTCAGGGGTCTCCGAGTGTGTGTGTTAAGGAACATGAGGGGTTGGATGGGGCACGACCCCCCCCACGGAGGGGGGGGGGAGGGAACCCGTTGTTAAAATTTTGGAGGGAGGAGGGAACCCGTTGTTAAAAATTTGGCAGCTCATCACTGTGTGTAAGTGGAAAATGGGGGAGGGACAGTCTAAACATTTTACCTCACCCCCTAAGGGTACCCCAGCATGTTACATGTACGTACATTATGGTCCTAAAACCTGCAGGTATTTAGAGAATTGGAATGTTTATATCTAAACAATGTCCATTAGAAGGTACCTTCAATCTAGATAAGATCATATATCTCAGAGGAGCTTTTAATCACCAAAGAAAAGCCTCTGACACAGTGTGAGCAATTTGTCTAGGAACGGGTTAATTTGAAATTCAGCTTAGCCCAGAGATAAGGAGAAAGCTGCTCTGCGTACAAGGTCAAGAATCAGCACAGACTATGCTAAGTACAAAGAAAAACTGCTTTCAGCCCCAGCTGGTTGTGGAAAAATAGAGACAGAGGCAAACCAAAGGCAATACAAGTTACAAAACTGAGATTGCATTTGCAAAGCTTAACGGTTCAGTGAGATCCAACAGTTTTTGCAACCCCGAAGCCGGACAGGCAGCTGACCTGAACTGGAATCTCTGAAAGAGACGCCGCAGGAGAGTCCAGGGTGTAAAAGAACAGCCCTCCCAAGAGCGGAAGCATGTTGGAAATTCTGGACAAGCTGTATACAGGATAATCTCCCGTCCACCTATTCCCCCTCTCTGAATGTTATATACAGACGTGAACAGTCTGGATATGTGTGAGTATTAAAGTGGCTTAAGGCTTGAAGTATTCATGTTTTTGCTGAGTAATGTGGGAGCGTTCCCAACACCCTTCATTGTTGTTTTATTATTTTTAATGACGCTTTAAAATTTGATTATATGGTGTGTTCCCCCACCGTCCTGCAGTGTCAGTTTGATCACCTGACATGAGGGATTGATTGGTAACAGAAATTTGTCACAGTTTGGTGAGCAATAGAGAATGGGGGAGCCCTGCAGAATTTACACCATCTATCTGTTTTACCCTTGTTATTTTATGTTTGCTTTGTTTGGTACTGTTGGTGTTATATGTTGAGGATTGTATGATTAAAGGTGTGCCCACTCTCAGCCGCAGTAAGTCTGAGAACTGGAGGGGGGTTTAGCATTCCTCTCTCCACCCTGGTTGACCGGGAAGGGTGGCATGAGAATCTACCCCCAGTTGTAGCAGGACTGGGCAATAAAGTGGTTAGAGAAAAGGGAGGACTCGGGTAGTCTTGTGTCACGGAGTGTGGGGGAGTCCGGCCCTGCACCCCTTTTCCTGACCTCGCAGTGACTCTCAGCCAGCCAGTAAAACAGAAGGTTTATTGAACAACAGGAACACAGGATACAGCCCAGCTTGTGTTCAGAGCCAGGACCCCTCGATCTGGCCTTTCTGGGGGGTTTAGGGTGTTTGGATCCCAGCCTAGGATCCCCTGAAAACCCACCACCCAGCTCCCAAACCGAAGACTGACTCAACCCTTCCCCTCCGCCCCTTTCCTTTGTCTAGCCCCAGCCAGAGGTGACGACCTCCCCTCCCCCAGGCCAGGCTCATGTTACAGCTGCATACCTGTCTCTGCCTACCAAGCACACAGACTGTCCCTACTCCATCACACCTCTCCCCCGTCCGAGACTGAACTGAGCGGGGTCACTTTGCCCAGTGACCCGGGGAAGTTCGGGGGCCCCTCTCCGGGACAGCGCATCCGCTATCAGGTTGGCACTTCCCTTCACATGGACCACGTCCATGTCATAGTCCTGCAGGAGCAGGCTCCACCTCAGGAGCTTGGAGTTGGCTCCTTTCATCTGGTGCAGCCAGGTCAGGGGAGAGTGGTCGGTGTACACGGTGAAGTGGCGCCCAAAGAGATATGGCTCCAGTTTCTTCAGGGCCCACACCATGGCCAGGCATTCCTTCTCGATGGCCGCGTAGTTCTGCTCCCGGGGTAGCAACTTCTTGCTCAGGTACACGATGGGGTGTCTCTCCCCCTTTTCATCCTCCTGCATCAACACCGCCCCCAGGCCCGTGTCTGAGGCGTCGGTAAACACCATAAAGGGCTTGTCAAAGTTTGGGTTTGCCAAAACTGGGCCTTTGAGCAGAGCCTCCTTCAGCGCCTGGAGAGCCTCCTGGCACTGCTCGGTCCAGACCACCTTGTCTGGCTTCCCCTTCTTGCACAGCTCAGTGATGGGGGCGGCTATGGCACTAAAGTGGGGCACGAACCTCCAATAGTACCCCGCCATCCCGATAAAGGCCTGGACCTGCTTTTTGGTCTGGGGAGCGGGCCAGTCTCTGATCACCTCCACCTTGGCCGGTTCCGGCTTTAGGCAGCCGCTCCCCACCCGATGGCCCAGGTAAGATACTTCAGCCATCCACACCTTGCACTTCTCAGCCTTTACGGTTAACCCCGCCTCCCGGAGTCGGTCCAGCACTCGTCTAACCTGGAACACGTGATCCTCCCAGGTCTGGCTGAAGACGCAGATGTCATCAATATACGCCACAGCAAAACTCTCCATCCCCCTCAGTAGCTGATCCACCAGGCGCTGGAAGGTGGCCGGCGCTCCCTTGAGGCCGAAGGGCAGGGTCAGAAACTCATAGAGCCCCAGGGGGGTGATGAAGGCCGATTTCAGCCTGGCATCTGCGTCCAGTGGCACTTGCCAGTAGCCCTTTGTAAGATCCATGGTGGTGAGGTACCGAGCGCCTCCCAGCTTGTCCAGGAGCTCGTCAGGCCTTGGCATGGGGTAGGCATCAGATACGGTGATGGCATTGAGCTTTCGATAGTCCACGCAGAACCGGATCAACCCGTCCTTCTTGGGGACCAGCATCACTGGGGAGGCCCAGGGGCTGGCGGACGGCTGGATCACCCCTAAAGCCAGCATGTCCCTGACATCCCTTTCCAGGTCCTGGGCAGTCTTCCCGGTAACCCGAAAAGGGGAGCAGCATATCGGGGTGTGTGCCCCAGTCTCCACCCGGTGGACAGTCAAATTAGTGCGCCCAGGCTGGTTGGAAAACAACTGTCGGTACAGTTGCAGCACCCCTCTGATCTCAGCATGCTGAGCCGGGGTCAGCTGATCTGAGAGGGGAATCGCCTCCAGGGGGGAGCCAGCCTTTGTCCCTGGGAATAGATCCACTAGAGGGTCATCCCCCGGCTCCTCCCAGTGCCCACACACGGCCAACACCATATTCCCCCGGTCATAATATGGCTTCATCATATTCACATGGTACACCCGGCGGTGATGCGCCCGGTTCGACAGCTCCACCACATAGTTTACCTCATTTAGTTGCTTGACAACCTTGAAGGGCCCTTCCCAGGCGGCCTGGAGTTTGTTTTTCCTCACGGGGATGAGAACCATCACTTGGTCCCCGGTGGCGAAGGCGCGGGCCCGCGCCGTGCGGTCGTACCAGACCTTCTGCTTCCTCTGGGCTCGGGCCAGATTCTCCCTGGCCAGGCCCATGAGCTCGGTAAGCCTTTCCCGGAAGGTCAGGACATACTCCACCACCGACTCTCCATCGGGAGCGGCCTTCCCCTCCCATTCGTCTCTCATCAGGTCCAGGGGCCCCCTTACCTGCCTTCCATATAACAGTTCGAAAGGCGAAAACCCAGTAGACTCCTGGGGTACTTCCCTGTACGCAAACAGCAGGTGAGGTAAGTACTTGTCCCAGTCCTGTGGGTGCTGGTGTATGAATGTTTTTAGCATCATCTTTAGCGTCCCGTTGAACCTCTCCACCAGCCCGTTGGTCTGGGGGTGGTACGCTGAGGCCCAGCTGGGTCGGACCCCACATTTCTCCCACAGGGACTGGAGCAGCTTCGACATGAAGTTGGACCCCTGGTCCGTTAAGACTTCCTGGGGGAACCCCACCCGGCTGAAAATGGTTAGCAGCGCATGCGCCACGGTGTCTGCTTCGGTAGAGGACAAGGCCACCGCCTCGGGGTATCGAGTGGCGAAATCTACCACCACCAAGATGTATTTCTTTCCTGACCGGGTCGCCTTGCTGAGAGGCCCCACCATGTCCATGGCCACCTTCTGGAAAGGCTCTTCTATGATGGGCAAAGGCCTCAGAGCTGCTTTCCCCTTGTCCCGGGCCTTCCCCACCCGCTGGCAGGGGTCACAGGATTGGCAGTACTGCCGGACATGGGTAAAGACCCCAGGCCAGTAAAAGTTCTGTAGCAGCCTCTGCCTGGTGCGCCGGATTCCCTGGTGCCCTGCGAGGGGGATGTCATGGGCCAGGTACAGGAGCTTGTGGCGAAACTTCTGGGGAACCACCAGCTGCCTCCTAATCCCCCATGACACCACTTCCCCGGGGGAGCCCATTCTCGATACAGGAACCCCTTCTCCCACAGGATCCTCTCCTTGCACCCTCTCCTCATGGTCTGTGCTGCATTGAGGTCAGCCCGGTCCCTGAGCTTCTGCAAGAAGGGATCCTTCTGCACCTCGGCCTGGAACTCAGCAGCTGGGACAGGGATGGGGCCCTGCTCTCTCTCACCGGCTGGGTCTGAGGCCGCAGCCTCTCTGGGCCGTGTCTCTGGGCGTTCCTTCCCCACCAGGTTAGGATCTTGCGCCTCGGCCAGAGTACTTTCCCCGTTGTCAGGGTGCAGAGCCCTGCGCCGACTCTGACTACGGGTCACGATCAGGGTACCCCGGGCATTGCCTGGCCAGGCCTCGAGGTCCCCCCCCATTAGCACCTCTGTGGGCAAATGGGGGTGTACCCCCACATCCTTGGGACCCTCCTTGACCCCCCACTTCAGGTGCACCCTCGCCACGGGCACCTTGAATGGGGTCCCGCTCACGCCCATCAGGGACAGTTAGGTATCAGGCACCATCCGATTTAGGCCCACCACCTCGGGCCGGGCCAGCGTCACCTCTGCGCCTGTGTCCCAGTACCCCATGACCTTCCTCCCATCCACCTCCAGGGGAACCAGGCACTGTTTCCGGAGGGGCAGCCCCGTGGCCACCCTGTAGCAGAACCTTGTGTCCGGAGCATCCAGCCCCCCAGAGGGGCTGACCTGGGTCCCTCCTCCCTCCTTCCCAGGTGGGATGCTGCCAGCCCCCCTCTCCTGGGCATGTTGCCCCTCCTCCGATTGGGTCTTTACCCAGTCAACCCTCTGCGGGTTGGGTCTGCTCGGTCTGTCTCTGAACTTGGGGCACTGGGCCCGTATGTGGCCTTGTTGGCCACAGTGAAAGCAGCCCATGTCTCGTGGGTCCCCTCGAGGGGGTCGGGTGGACCTGACGCTGGACGTTCCCCTTTTGTGGGGGTTCTCCACAGGGCCCCGCTGGGAGGTCCCATGGTGACTCTCTCTCTGCGTTGAGGCAGGCCTGCTCCCTCGAGACTCCTCCCTGCCATCCCCCGCCCGACTGTCCATGTATTGGTCGGCCAGCCGGCCTGCTTGCTGCGGGTTCTCCGGCTTCTGGTCCATCAACCACCGCTTCAGGTCGGATGGGCACTGCTCATACAGGTGCTCTAGTACGAATAGGTCAAGCAGGTCCTCTCTAGTTTGGGCCCCGGCTGTCCACTTGCGGGCATACCCCTGCGCCCGGTTGACCAGTTGCAGGTATGTGACCTCCCGGGTCCTATGTTGACTCCGGAACCTCTTCCGGTACATCTCCGGGGTCAGCCCAAACTCACGGAGCAGGGCCTGTTTGAACAGGTTGTAGTCCCCCGCCTCCGCCCCTTTCATTCGGCTGTACACCTCCACGGCGGTGGAGTCCAGTAAGGGGGTGAGGCACTGGATCCTGTCTGCAGGGTCAACCTGGTGCAGCTCACAGGCATTCTCAAAGGCCGTCAGGAAGGTGTCTATGTCCTCCCCCTCCTTACGCGGGGCCAGGAAGTTCTTATCGAAGCTCTTTGTAGGCTTGGGCCCCCCCTCACTCGCCGCAGCCGGGGCCTCCCTGCTTTTCAGCTGGGCCAGGTCCAGCTCATGTTTACGTTGTTGCTCCTTCTCCCTCTCCTCGAATTCACGCTGCTTCTGCCGGTCCTCCATCTCCATCTCCCTCAGTTTGATCTCTCTCTCCAAGTCCAGCCGCCTGAGTTCCACGGAGGCCGAGCGTCGCCGGGATGATCCCCTGCTGGCCGGGGGGGTCACGGTGCCCTCCGTAGCTGGGCTCCTCCTCCCCCTTCCCCCTAGGCCTAGGGGTGGGAGGTCTCGGGGAGCTCTCAGCGGCCGGCTGACCACTCCCAGCGGGTCCAGACACTGGTGCCTGCGCTGCATCTGCCCGGCTGCTTCCCTCAGAGACAGGGACCGGTTCATCCCTGCGATCTCTCTCCTCCAGCCGGGCAATCAGCTGGGCCTTGGTGAGCTTCCCATGGGCGCAGCCCCCTCTGCTTGCACAGCTCCACCAGCTCACACTTGTGCTTCTGGGAATACATCTTCCTGCTGGTTGCTCGCAGGCCGGGGTGTTCGCCGCTCCCCACGGGTTCCAGGGGGACCCCTAGTGTGCCAGTCCTTGAGGTCACCACCTCCCTGCCAGGGTCGAGCTGCAGACTCCTCCGCCCTGGGATCGTTCACTGTGATCCCCCGGGGGACCCTGTTACTGCAAAGTCCTGCTCTCTGGTCACACTCTCCCAGGGGTGAATCACCCCTTCGTTTTACTGCTCCCCAGTCACTTACTGCAGGAAGCGCTGTCCACGGGGTGCCGCCGATCCCACCGCTGCCACCAGTTGTCACGGAGTGTGGGGGAGTCCTGCACCCCTCTTCCTGAACTCACAGTGACGCTCAGCCAGCCAGTAAAACAGAGGGTTTATTGAACAACAGGAACACAGGATACAGCCCAGCTTGTGTTCGGAGCCAGGACCCCTCAATCTGGCCTTTCTGGGGGGTTCAGGGTGCTTGGATCCCAGCCTAGGATCCCCTGGAAACCCACCTCCCAGCTCCCATCCGAAGACTGACTCCACTCCACCCCTCCCTTTGTCTAGCTACAGCCAGAGGTGAGACCTCCCCTCCCCCAGGCCTAGCTCATGTTACAGTCTGAATACCTGCATCTCACCTAAAATCGTCCCTGCTCTCCCATCCCCCACACAGACAGCCCCTGCTCCACCACACCGGTGTCCCAGGGGAAGGGGGGGCCGGGCTGCCTCAAGGAGGTGGAACTGTCGGGAAAAGCCGAGAAGTGCAAGGTGGAGATGTTCAGAGACTGGCCCATGCCCCAGACCAAGACGCAAGCCCAGGCCTTTATCAGGATGGCGGGTGCTACCGGAGGTTTGCACCCCACGTTAGCCCCCTCCCTGCCCCACCCCTGAGCTACGAGAGGGGGAAGCCAGACGAGGCGGGCTGGGCCAGAGGGTCTCTGTGCACTGAAGGAGGCTCTAATCCAGGGCCTGGTAAATCTGGCAAACCCAGACTTTGCCAAGCCCTTTGCTGTGTTCACTGACGCCTCGGACGCAGGGCTGGGCGCGGTGCTGATGCCGCCGGTGCTGAGGGGGAGACACCCCATCGGGTACCTGAGCACGAAGCTGCTGCCCCGGGAGCAGAACTCTGCGGCCTCAGGGAGGAAGGCCTGGCCGTGGTGCCGGCCCTTGGAAAGCTGCAGCTGGGTCTATTTGGGCGGCACTTTACTGTGTGTACTGACCACTCTCCTCCGACAGGGCAGCATCACATGCCAGGGGCTGATGCCCAGGTGCTGGGGACAGAGACACCTGGTCAGAGGGTGGCCAAGGTCAAGCTGGGGGCTCTTAACCCAGAGAGCCCGAATTGCAGCCCTCCAACCTGAGCACTGGGGAAAGACCCCGTCCCAGTCTGAACCCCAGGGGTATTGGGGTGGGGAAAGGGCACAGGCCCCATAAACCTTCCCACATGCGGCCTGCAAGCGCCATCAAGCTCAACAGACCCAGAGGGGGGCCTGAAACTGGCCTGTCCTGGTGTAACCCCCACCAAGGAATGGGAGAGATGCTGGGACATCCGTGTGTGACGTTATTGATATAAATTGGGACCCTATAGAACATGGGTTGCAACCAAGGTCCTGTAGTGGCACCAAATCTTAGGTAAAGGGGGTCATATAAGGTGTCTAAGACCAGGTTCTGGGTTGCTGGTTATGGTTATGCTGTCTGTGTGTCTGTGTCATTTTTAGTTGAAGTTATGTATATTGGCTCTGTACTGTCTGTATTTCAAGTTTGTGCTCTGCTTCTGGGAAACATCCCAGACAAGTTGGTGTCAGCTCTGCCCAGCCTGCTTGATGCCCATTAAGGACCATCAGCGACACAATTGACCCATGGAGAGGAGGCAGACACGCCTTGTGACTCAGCAAAGTGCAGGGACTGGCCCATGTGACTCCAGGCTCCATTTTGCTGTAATTTTCCACAGTAAGAACAAAGAGGTTCTTACACCTGGAAGAGCCTATATAAGGCTGATGCCTCATCTCCATCTTGTCTTTGTTAGGCCTAAATAAAATGTAACCCAAAGCCAGTTGTGTCAACCTGAACAAAATCAAGCTAACTGCCTAACAGAGGTTTATGGGTAATTCATAAGTGGAAAAGTCCCAGGGAGTTGCAGGTCTGTCTCTCACAAAGTTAAGCAACCATGAGATAAGAAAGGGACTGTATTCCTAGCATGGTACCAAATGTACTGAGGTAGAAACAATTCGTTTAAAGAACTTATAAGAAGCCAAGATTCCAAACTTCCAGACTCCCTGTGCAGTACTCCCTGTTTCTGTTCTATGTCTATTCCTAACAATTACATTTTAGATTGATTAGTGATTGTTAAGGTATCATAAATCATGTAAAACATTTAATCTTGTAGAACATAAAAAGAATGTATGGTAACAGTTTCTAGTTTCAAAAGAAGGGGGGTGGCTACTTAACTAGGTAATTGCAATTAGGATGATGCGACGGAGCTGTCTATATAATTTTGCAAAGCTGCTAGCTGGTTCTCTTTGGAGACGAGCTCGCTCTCTATTGTCGTGTGCACTCTTCAATAAAGAGCATTATGTTTGAACTTTGCTGGTGTTGCCTGTCTCTCGCGGTCAGACAACGAACTTTGCCGTTTGGGGTACCAGAGTCCCCAACATCTTCAATCCTGCTTCTGACCTCTGGAGGGACTTTGCTACAAACTGAAGCTCTACTCAAGGGACTGACTGACCCATCCCAGCGGGGATGTTCCAGAGACTTGATTTGAACCTGCAGTTTATTCCATCACTGCTACAAGCCTGAACTAAGAACTTTGCCATCACTGTATGTAACTGATTCCATTTAACCAATTCTAGCTCTCAGCTCTAGCTTTTTCCCTTTATGAATAAACCTTTAGATTTTAGATTCTAAAGGATTGGCACCAGCGTGATTTGTGGGTAAGATCTGATGTGTATATTGACCTGGGTCTGGGGCTTGATTCTTTGGGATCGAAAGAACCTTTTTCTTTTATTGGGGGTTGGTTTTCATAACCATTCATCCCCAGGACGAGTGCACTGGTGGTGATACTGGGAGACTGGAGTGTCTAAGGAAATTGCGTGTGTGACTTGTGGTTAGCCAGTGGGGTGAGACCAAAGTCCTTTTTGTCTGGCTGGTTTGGTTTGCCTTAGAGGTGGAAAAACCCCAGCCTAGGGCTGTGACTGCCCTGTTTGAGCAATTGGTCCTGAATTGGCACCTCAGTTGGGTCCCGCCAGAACCGCCTCGTCACACCGTGGGAACGTGGGTGGGTTTGAACTTCCCCAGGCCACGGGCTGAAGTGACCCCGCTCAGTTCGGTCTCGAAGCGGGGAGAGATGTGACGAAGTGGGAATGTTCTTAATGTTTTCGCTGAATACTGTGTGGGTGCCTCAGTTTCCCCTCTGCAGTTCTCAAGGATCTAGCTGGTGGGAGAAGGGGGTGTGATTGGTGCAGAGCCCTAGAGGGCAGGTGTGATGGTGTCTGCACAGAGAATGGCCGACGCCCGGTCTCCTGGCAACTGCTGTCCTGGACCCCTCCCCGGCATGGTGCCAGCGGAAGGTGTTGGAGAACAAAGGGGTCAGGTGACCTCCTGGCCCAGGAACCGGACAAAGGCAGAGGAGGGGCTGGAGGGGGTCAGTTGGGAGCTGGCTGGGAAAATGGAGGGAGGCCAGAACCGGGGTCTGGGCTCCCCACCCCCCAAGATGGAGCCGGCCGAGGGGTCCGGTTCTCTGCCCCTACAAGCCCTGCTTGGGGCCGTGTTCTTGTCGTCTAACAAACCGTCTGTGTCACTGGCTGAAAGTCCCGGGGAATCGCAGGAAGTGGGGGTGCAGGGCCCGACTCCCTCACACTCCATGACACCCTACAATAACACAGCACTGCATGCAGCACCAGCAGAGTTACAAGAGACCCTACAATAACAAAGCAGAGCAAGCAGCAGGTGCAGTGTTTATGAGAGACCCTACAATAACACACCAGTGTGTACAGCTTTCCAGTATCAAATCTCAGTAAACAACAAGCATCACTCAGTGCGAAGTCTGAAGCCCTCCACCGCAAATGGACCAGGACCTTAGTGGTTGGCTCTGCCCAGCTGTCACGGAGTGTGGGGGAGTCCGGCCCTGCACCCCTCTTCCTGAACTCACGGTGACTCTCAGCCAGCCAGTAAAACAGAAGGTTTATTGAACAACAGGAACACAGGATACAGCCCAGCTTGTGTTCAGAGCCAGGACCCCTCAATCTGGCCTTTCTGGGGGGTTCAGGGTGCTTGGATCCCAGCCTAGGATCCCCTGAAAACCCACCACCCAGCTCCCAAACCGAAGACTGACCCCACTCCACCCTTCCCTTTGTCTAGCCCCAGCCAGAGGTGATGACCTCCCCTCCCCCAGGCCAGGCTCATGTTACAGCTGCATACCTGGCTCTCACCTACCAAGCACACAGACAGCCCCTACTCCATCACACCTCTCCCCCCTCCGAGACTGAACTGAGCGGGGTCACTTGGCCCAGTGACCCGGGGAAGTTCGGGGCCCCCTCTCCGGGACAGCGCATCCGCTATCAGGTTGGCGCTTCCCTTCACGTGGACCACGTCCATGTCATAGTCCTGCAGGAGCAGGCTCCACCTCAGGAGCTTGGCGTTGGCTCCTTTCATCTGGTGCAGCCAGGTCAGGGGAGAGTGGTCGGTGTACACGGTGAAGTGGCGCCCAAAGAGATATGGCACCAGTTTCTTCAGGGCCCACACCACGGCCAGGCATTCCTTCTCGATGGCCGCGTAGTTCTGCTCCCGGGGTAGCAACTTCTTGCTCAGGTACACGATGGGGTGTCTCTCCCCCTTTTCATCCTCCTGCATCAACACCGCCCCCAGCCCCGTGTCTGAGGCGTCGGTAAACACCATAAAGGGCTTGTCAAAGTTTGGGTTTGCCAGAACTGGGCCTTTGAGCAGAGCCTCCTTCAGTGCCTGGAGAGCCTCCTGGCACTGCTCGGTCCAGACCACCTTGTCTGGCTTCCCCTTCTTGCACAGCTCAGTGATGGGGGCGGCTATGGCACTAAAGTGGGGCACGAACCTCCGATAGTACCCCGCCATCCCGATAAAGGCCTGGACCTGCTTTTTGGTCTGGGGAGCGGGCCAGTCTCTGATCACCTCCACCTTGGCCGGTTCCAGCTTTAGGCAGCCGCTCCCCACCCGATGGCCCAGGTAAGATACTTCCGCCATCCCCACCTTGCACTTCTCAGCCTTTACTGTTAACCCCGCCTCCCGGAGTCGGTCCAGCACTTGTCTAACCTGGAACACGTGATCCTCCCAGGTCTGGCTGACGACGCAGATGTCATCAATATACGCCACAGCAAAACTCTCCATCCCCCTCAGCAGCTGATCCACCAGGCGCTGGAAGGTGGCCGGCGCTCCCTTGAGGCCGAAGGGCAGGGTCAGAAACTCGTAGAGCCCCAGGGGGGTAATGAAGGCCGATTTCAGCCTGGCATCTGCGTCCAGCGGCACTTGCCAGTAGCCCTTGGTAAGATCCATGGTGGTGAGGTACCGAGCGCCTCCCAGCTTGTCTAGGAGCTCGTCAGGCCTTGGCATGGGGTAGGCATCAGATACGGTGATGGCATTGAGCTTTCGATAGTCCACGCAGAACCGGATCGACCCGTCCTTCTTGGGGACCAGCACCACTGGGGAGACCCAGGGGCTGGCGGACGGCTGAATCACCCCTAAAGCCAGCATGTCCCTGACCTCCCTTTCCAGGTCCTGGGCAGTCTTCCCGGTAACCCGAAAAGGGGAGCATCGTATCGGGGTGTGTGCCCCAGTCTCCACCCGGTGGACAGTCATATTAGTGCGCCCAGGCTGGTTGGAAAACAACTGTCCGTACAGTTGCAGCACCCCTCTGATCTCAGCCTGCTGGGCCGGGGTCAGCTGATCTGAGAGGGGAATCGCCTCCAGGGGGGAACCAGCCTTTGTCCCTGGGAATAGATCCACTAAAGGGTCATCCCCCGGCTCCTCCCAATGTCCACACACGGCCAACACCATATTCCCTCGGTCATAATATGGCTTCATCATATTCACATGGTACACCCGGCGGTGGTGCGCCCGGTTCGACAGCTCCACCACATAGTTTACCTCATTTAGTTGCTTGACAACCTTGAAGGGCCCTTCCCAGGCAGCCTGGAGTTTGTTTTTCCTCACGGGGATGAGAACCATCACTTGATCCCCGGTGGCGAAGGCGCGGGCCCGCGCCGTGCGGTCGTACCAGACCTTCTGCTTCCTCTGGGCTCGGGCCAGATTCTCCCTGGCCAGGCCCATGAGCTCGGCAAGTCTTTCCCGGAAGGTCAGGACATACTCCACCACCGACTCTCCATCGGGAGCGGCCTTCCCCTCCCATTCGTCTCTCAGCAGGTCCAGGGGCCCCCTTACCCGCCTTCCATACAACAGTTCGAAAGGCGAGAACCCAGTAGACTCCTGGGGTACCTCCCTGTACGCAAACAGCAGGTGAGGTAAGTACTTGTCCCAGTCCTGTGGGTGCTGGTGCATGAATGTTTTTAGCATCATCTTTAGCGTCCCGTTGAACCTCTCCACCAGCCCGTTGGTCTGGGGGTGGTACGCTGAGGCCCAGCTGGGTCGGACCCCACATTTCTCCCACAGGGACTGGAGCAGCTTCGACATGAAGTTGGACCCCTGGTCTGTTAAGACTTCCTGGGGGAACCCCACCCGGCTTAAAATGGTCAGCAGCGCATCCGCCACGGTGTCTGCTTCGGTAGAGGACAAGGCCACCGCCTCGGGGTATCGAGTGGCGAAATCTACCACCACCAAGATGTATTTCTTCCCTGACCGGGTCGCCTTTCTGAGCGGTCCCACCATGTCCATGGCCACCTTCTGGAAAGGCTCTTCTATGATGGGTAAAGGCCTCAGAGCTGCTTTCCCCTTGTCCCGGGCCTTCCCCACCCGCTGGCAGGGGTCACAGGATTGGCAGTACTGCCGGACATGGGTAAAGACCCCAGGCCAGTAAAAGTTCTGTAGCAGCCTCTGCCTGGTGCGCCGGATTCCCTGGTGCCCGGCGAGGGGGATGTCATGGGCCAGGTACAGGAGCTTGTGGCGAAACTTCTGGGGAACCACCAGCTGCCTCCTGATCCCCCATGACTCCACCTCCCCGGGGGGAGCCAATTCTCAGTACAGGAACCCCTTCTCCCACAGGAACCTCTCCTTGCAACCTCTCCTCATGGTCTTTGCTGCACTGAGGTTAGCCCGGTCCCTGGGCTTCTGCAAGGAGGGATCCTTCTGCACCTCGGCCTGGAACTCAGCAGCGGGGACAGGGATGGGGACCTGCTCTCTCTCACCGGCTGGGTCTGAGGCCGCAGCCCCTCTGGGTCGTGTCTCTGGGCATTCCCTCCCCACCAGGTTAGGGTCTTGTGCCTCAGGCAGAGTACTTTCCCCGTTGTCAGGGTGCAGTGCCCTGCGCCGACTCTGACTACGGGTCACGACCAGGGCACCCCGGGCATTGCCTGGCCAGGCCTTGAGGTCCCCCCCCATTAGCACCTCTGTGGGCAAATGGGGGTGTACCCCCACATCCTTGGGGCCTCCTTGACCCCCCACTTCAGGTGCACCCTCGCCACGGGCACCTTGAATGGGGTCCCGCTCACGCCCATCAGGGTCAGGTAGGTATCAGGCACCATCCGATTTGGGCCCACCACCTCGGGCCGGGCCAGCGTAACCTCTGCGCCTGTGTCCCAGTACCCAGTGCCCTTCCTCCCATCCACCTCCAGGGGAACAAGGCACTGGTTCCGGAGGGGCAGCCCCGTGGCCACCCTGTAGCAGAACCTTGTGTCCGGAGCATCCAGCCCCCCAGAGGCGCTGGCCTGGGGCTCTCCTCCCTCCTTCCCAGGTGGGACGCTGCCAGCCCCCCTCTCTTGGGCATGTTGCCCCTCCTCCGATTGGGTCTTTACCCAGTCAACCCTCTGCGGGTTGGGTCTGCTCGGTCTGTCCCTGAGCTTGGGGCACTGGGCCCGTATGTGGCCTTGTTGGCCACAGTGATAGCAGCCCATGTCTCGTGGGTCCCCTCGAGGGGGTCGGGTGGACCTGACGCTGGACGTTCCCCTTTGGTGGGGGTTCTCCATAGGGCCCCGCTGGGAGGTCCCGTGGTGACTCTCTCTCTGCGTTGAGGCAGGCCTGCTCCCTCGAGACTCCTCCCTGCCATCCCCTGCCCGACTGTCCACATATTGGTCGGCCAGCCGGCCTGCATGCTGCGGGTTCTCCGGCTTCTGGTCCATCACCCACAGCTTCAGGTCCGACGGGCATTGCTCATACAGGTGGTCCAGCATGAATAGGTCAAGCAGGTCCTCTCTAGTTTGGGCCCCAGCTGTCCACTTGCGGGCATATCCCTGCGCCCGGTTGACCAGTTGTAGGTATGTGACCTCCCGGGTCTTATGTTGACTCCGGAACCTCTTCCGGTACATCTCCGGGGTCAGCCCAAACTCGCGGAGCAGGGCCTCTTTGAACAGGTTGTAGTCCCCCGCCTCCGCCCCTCTCATTCGGCTATACACCTCCACGGCGGTGGAGTCCAGTAAGGGGGTGAGGAACGGGATCCTGTCTGCAGGGTCAACCTGGCGCAGCTCGCAGGCATTCTCAAAGGCCATCAGGAAGGTGTCTATGTCCTCCCCCTCCTTACGCCGGGCCAGGAAGCTCTTATCAAAGCTCTTTGTAGGCTTGGGCCCCCCCTCGCTCACCGCAGCCGGGGCCTCACTGCTCCTCAGCTGGGCCAGGTCCAGCTCATGTTTGCGCTGCTTCTCCTTCTCCCTCTCCTCGTATTCGCGTTGCTTCTCCTTCTCCTCCCGCTCCTGCTGGCGCTGGGTCTCCTCGTGTTTACTCTGGTTCTGCTTCTCCTCCAGCTCACGCTGGCTTTGTCTCTCCTCACGTTCCCTCTGTTCTTTACGCTCCTCCAGCTCTCTCAGTTGTATCTCTCTCTCCCAGTCCAGCCGCCTGCGCTCCACGGAGGCCGAGCGTCGCCGGGCCGAACCCCGGCTGGGGGGTGGGCTTCGCCGGGCCGATCCCCTGCTGGCTGGGGGGGTCACGGTGCCCTCGGTAGCTGGGCTCCTCCTCCCCCTCCCCCTAGGCCTAGGGGTGGGGGGTCTCGGGAAGCCCTCAGCGGCCGGCTGACCACTCCCAGCGGGGACAGACACTGGTGCCTGCGCTGCATCTGCCCGGCTGCTTCCCTCAGAGACAGGGACCAGTTCATTCCCACGATCTGCGTCCTCCAACCAGGCAATCAGCTGGGCCTTGGTGAGCTTCCCATGGTGCAGCCCCCCCTGCTTGCACAGCTCCACCAGCTCCCACTTGCACTGCTTGGCAAACATCTTCCTGCTGGCCGCTCGCAGGCCGGGGTGCTCACCGCTCCCCACGGGTTCCAGGGGGACCCCTAGTGTGCCAGTCCTTGAGGTCACCCCCTCTCTGCCAGGGTCGAGCTGCAGCCTCCTCCGCCCTGGGGACTGCTCGCTGTGATCCCCCGGGGGACCCTGTTACTGTAAAGTCCTGCTCTCTGGTCACACTCGCCCAGGGGTTAATCGCCCCTTCGTTTTACTGCTCCCCAGTCACTTACTGCAGGAAGCGCCGTCCACGGGGTGCAGTCATCCCACTGCTGCCACCAGTTGTTACGGAGTGTGGGGGAGCCCGGCCCTGCACCCCTCTTCCTGGGACTCACAGTGACTCTCAGCCAGCCAGTAAAACCGAAAGTTTATTGTACAACATGAACACAGGATACAGCAGAGCTCGGGTTCAGCGCCAGGAACCCTCAATCTGGCCCTTCTGGGGGTTCAGGGTGTCTGGAATCCAGCATGGGTTCCCCTGTAAACCCACCACCCAGCTCCTAAACCGAAACTGCCTCCACTCCACCCTTCCCTTTGTCTCGCCCCAGCCAGAGGTGACGACCTCCCCTCCCCCAGGCCAGGTTCATGTTACAGCTGAATACCTGGCTCTCACCTATCAACCACACAAACAGTCCCTACTCCATCACACCGCGCGACTGATGAACAGATTCCCGTGGGAGGAAGAGACCCTGCTATCCGGGTGAGGGGGATTGAGGGGAGCCGGGGAACCGTCCCAGCTGGAATGTGGCCAGGACAGTGAAAGGCCCAATTCCCAGGAACTGGTAACACTCGCGAGGTGTTGAGTTTGTGTCTTGACCAAAAGTCGCCCCCCGGCAGCACAGCCCTGGGGCCAGCCCTGAGAGCCAGGGGAGAGCCCCCACCCCGCCCCCTTAGCTCTGCCCTGGGGCACTGGGCCGGCACCGCTCCCCTACCTGGCTTTAGTTTCAGGGCGTTCTCCAGGTACTCGTCCTCGGTGATCTCCCGCCCGTCCAGCTCCAGCTGCAGCGTGAAATCCCGCACGGCCCACACGAAGGCCAGGAAGAACCGCACAAACTCAGCCGAATCCTCCCCCTCCTGCCGGCCGCCCTCGCCTGCCGCCTTCACCTTGATGTCCCCTCGGCTGCCCCCACCCGCCGGCTTCACCTTGATGAGCTCCGTCAGCTCTGTCATGTAGCTGGGAGCCAGCTAAGGAGGAGGAGATGTGGCGCCCCCCGCAGTGGGGTCCCGCTCCCTCAGGCGCCCCCCCCACCTGCGATGGGGCTCGGAAGGGACTGCGGGTAGGGGAGGATATTCCATCACAACACCCGGTGCCCTGCACGTGAAGGAGCGACTCTGACAGCTGGTGGCAGTAGTGGGTTGTTACCCATCATGCGGAGTGGCCACTAGAGGGGGCCGTGGTGCACACCCTGCGCTGCGGGTCCCGATTTTGCTGGTGGTTGTGGAAGTAGGGAAAGAATTAACAATGATTTGAAGGGGATCTTAATGCATGTCAGTCAGTTAGCAAGAGTCAGGCTAGTAGTTAGCAAGAGTCAGGCTAGTAGTTAGCAAGAGTCAGGCCACACTGTAACCCTAATGACGTGAGACTTGTAGAAGCGAGGATGGTGTGAGGCGAGAGGGAAAGAAACTGTGTAAGGAGTTATTACGACCTTGCAACTGATAACCAAATATGTAGACTGGTGTTTCCTAGAAGTGAGAAAAATAAGGCCTGGTCTACACTAGGACCTTAAATCGAATTTAGCAGCGTTAATTCGAACTAATCGCTCAACCGTCCACACCAGGAAGCCATTTAATTCGAACTACGGGGCTCCTTAGTTCGAATTTGGTACTCCACCCCAACAGGTGGAGTAGCGCTAAATTTGCACTTGCTAGTTCGAATTAGGCTAGGTGTAGATGCAAATCGAACTTAGTAGCTCCGGGAGCTATCCCACAGTGCACCACTCCGTTGACGCTCTGGACAGCAGTCCGAGCTTGGATTCTCTGAGCAGCCACACAGGAAATGACCCGGGAAAATTTGAATTCCTTTTCCTGTCTGGACAGTTAGAATCTCATTTCTTGCTTTGACATCGGGGCGAGCTCCGCGGCACCTGCAACGATGCAGAGCTCTCCAGCAGAGGAGTCAGCCCAATGGAAGAATAGAAAGAGATCCCCAGCATGGACTGACAGGGAAGTCATGGATCTGATCGCTGTGTGGGGCGAGGAGTCTGTGCTCTCGGAGCTGCGCTCCAGCAAGCGGAACGCGAAGACCTTCGAGAAGGTCTCCCAAGCCATGACACAGAAAGGATACAGCCGGGATGCGATGCAGTGCCGCGTGAAAGTCAAGGACCTGAGGCAAGGCTATCAAAAAGTCAGAGCGGCAAACGGACGCTCCGGAGCACAGCCCCAGACATGCCGCTTCTACGAGGCACTGCATGCCATTCTCGGTGGGTCTGCCACCACTGTCCCACCAGTGACCGTGGACTCAGTGGATGGCATAGTGAACCAGGACAGTTCCTACTCGATGTTCGCCGATGGGGAAGACGACGAAGGGTCCGTGGAGGAAGGCGCAGGCGACAGCGAACACAATCCCGCTTTCCCTGACAGCCAGGATCTGTTCCTCACCCTCACAGAGATCCCCTACCAACCCTCCCCGGCCGTGAACCCGGACTCAGAGTCAGGGGAAGGATCAGGCGGTAAGTCGTATAAACAAGAAAACATTTATTTGTACGAAAACATGTATACAAAAAATAGAAATTCTATATCTAAATACTATATCTAAAAGTTTTTAATGGGAAACTATACGAACAGTAGGTCCACACAGATTGGGATGGAACAATAGTCCTCCATGGACAATTCCACAAATGCTTCAAAAAGTTCCTCAAATACCCTCCGCAGGAGGTTTCTAGGAAGAGGTGCCTTATTTGGTCCTCCGGTGAAGCACACTCTTCCACACCACGACATCCGTAGATACAGGGGAACCATCGCCTCAACCAGCATGGCCGCGTAGGGTCCCGGTCGGTGAAGTGCTTCCCTTAACATCCTGTCTTTCTATACTTGAGAGACCCACCTCAGGGTAATCTCGTTCATGAAGTGCTGCATCTAATTAGGGCAATTAGCGAATAGTTACTGTTCTTAATGGTTTACTTATACTTTGCATAACAAAGCCCCTCGCTTAGCAGCCACGTGCTGTAGGCCACAGAGGAAAAGCATACATTGATCTTTCCCCTGCAGTGTCGGGAGTGGCTGGAAAAGGGTCATAGTATCTGATTTCCAGATTGCCTTTAGCAGGAGGGCACAGCTATCCGTTAACTGATAAGCATAATGTACTGTAAGGCTTACCAGGACTGTCTGCTAGACGGATTCAGCTATCTCTCCCGACTTCTCCGCTCTCCTGTGCAATGCCGCAGCCAATCAGAGCGTAGCCCAAAATGTTGTGCTTCTCTTGAGACCACGTGAGACTTGTTGCCCGGTACGGTCTTCTTCATAGAAATTGACTAGACGGTGTTCACTGTTCGCAAAAATGTATCTGTTCAAGGAAATCACTAACTTTCCCCATCACACAGCTTCGGCTCTTTCCCGGACTGCCCCGGCATCCCCCTCGCAGAGACTGGCAATGATTAGACGGCGAAAGAAGAAGACTAGGGACGAGATGTTCGCTGAACTGATGGCCTGCTCCCGAGCAGAGGCTGCAGAGCAGAAACACTGGAGGGAGACCCTATGTGAGCAGCATCGCACACTCATGGAACGTGAGGATAGGTGGCGGCAGGAAGACCAGCAGACCACCCAAACGCTGCTTGGTCTCATGAAGGAACAAACGGACACGCTTCGTCGCCTTGTTGATGTCCTGCAGGACCGCAGGCTGGAGGACAGGGCCCCCCTGCAGTGTCTCTGCAATCGCCCTCCCCCGCCAAGAAGTCCTGGCCCCCCCTCACCCAAAAGTACAAGACGGAGGGGCGGTAGGGGCCGTGAGAACTGTCACTGAACCAGAACAGAGCGACCGTGTACCCCGCACTTCTCACGTTAGAAATTTGTAGAAGTGCTTCCCTTATAGGCTCAGCCAGTCCCAAATCCAAGGTTCATCCCCCCACTGTTTATTAGATTAATAAAAGATGTTTGCTGTTAATCACTGTTTTGGTCATGTCTTTCCTGTCAGAGGATTTTTCGGTGTATGGGGTGGACAGGGGTTTCATACTTGCACGGTATAGCCTACAGTACCAGGGTACAGACTTGGGGAAAGGATCAACTGCGGGGCACACACACACTGCAGTCAGTAGGCACCAGGGTCATTCTGTGTTGTGTATGCTGCCCCTGGTCATTTCGTAATGTGTATGCTTGTCCAGGGTCCTAGCGCCTGCCACGCCATTAATGTAAAGGCAGGCTGCCTTTACCATGCACTTCCAACGGATCAACGAGCCTATCCGCTGCCCTGAGCCCCAACAAGAGCCCTCATCCACGGACAGATACTCACCCTTCTCCCACACCCATCACCCCTTCCCACGCACAAACCTGCAGCCCACTGCCATCATCCAAACCCCTATGCAAAGAAGGCACCACTCGCCCCTTCCTGCAAACCCTCCCCTTCATGCAGAACCACTTTCAGCCGTCCCCCACCCCAGAGACTTATGTAGGAGCAGGAGGATGTCAGTCCTCTATGGAGGAAGCGGTCTGTACGTCAGTGCACACCGTGCCCAGCACAGTATGCGTCCATGTTTCAACACCAGAACAGAAATGCAAAGTAAAACAAAGATTTATTAATAATGAGTGTAACAATTACTTTGCTTTAAAACGTGCTTTGGAAGTGGGGGAAACTTGGAGAACGCGGCATGTAGCCGCAGATCGAAATCGACACAAACAGACACAGGCCCAGGGTCAGTTTCTCTTGAAAGCAAGTGGAGAGTCATAGGTTACCCTGATCTCCGAGGAAACTTGCTTTCAAAGCCTCCCGGATACACAGCGCTTCCCGCTGGGATATTCTCTCGGCACGGGTGTCTGGCTGAGCGTAAACTGCAGCCAGGCGATTTGCCTCAACATCCCATCCGGACAAAAAGGCCTCGCCCTTGCTCTCACAGAGATTGTGGAGCACACAGCAAGCAGCAATAACTACGGGGATATTCTTTTCGCTGATGTCCGAGCGAGTCATTAAGCTCCGCCATCTCCCCTTGAGACGTCCGAAAGCACACTCCACCACCATTCTGCACTTGCTCAGCCGGTAGTTGAAGAGTTCCTTCTCACTGTCCAAGGCGCCTGTATAGGGCTTCATGAGCCAGGGCATTAGCGGGTAGGCTGGGTCCCCGAGGATCACTGTAGGCATCTGCACATCCCCAAACGTTATTTTGTGGTCCGGGAAGAAAGTACCTGCCTGGAGGAGTCTAAAGAGACCAGAGCTCCTGAACACACGCGCGTCATGAACCTTGCCCGCCCACCCGACGTTGATGTTGGTAAAACGTCCCCTATGGTCCACCAGTCCTTGCAGCACCATGGAAAAGTAGCCCTTTCGGTTAATGTACTCACTGGCCTGGTGGGCTGGTGCCAGGATAGGGATGTGAGTCCCATCTATAGCCCCACCGCAGTTTGGGAATCCCATCGCGGCGAAGCCGTCTATGATGACCTGGACATTTCCGAGAGTCACTACCTTTGAGAGCAGTTGCTCAACGATTGCGTGGGCTACTTGAATCACAGCAACCCCCACGGTAGATTTGCCCACGCCAAAGTGGTTCGCTACTGACCGGTAGCTGTCTGGCGTGGCAAGTTTCCAGAGGGCTATGGCCACTCGCTTCTGCACACTCAGGCCTGCTCGCATCCGGGTGTCCTGGCGCTTCAGGGCAGGGGACAGCAAGTCACAGAGTTCAAGGAAAGTGCCCTTACGCATCCTGAAGTTTCGCAGCCACTGTGATTCATCCAAAACCTGCAGCACTATGCGGTCCCACCAGTCCGTGCTTGTTTTCCGGGCCCAGAATCTCCGTTCCACACCATGAACTTGACCCATTGCCACCATGATCTCCACTGCCCGGCATACCCTGCTTTCTGAGAGGTCTGCGCCACTCTCCTCACCGCGCTGCTGGAGCCTCCTCGCCCGATTTCTCAGCAGCTGACCGTGGAAGAGGTGGACGATAAGGTGCGAGGAGTTGACAACGGCCATAAGTGCAGCGATGATCACAGCGGGCTCCATGATCGCAGTGCTGTGGCGTCCGTGCTGTAACCGACCAGAAAAGTGCGCGAACAGATTTCCCGCCGGCGCTTTCAGGGAGGGAGGGCGGTTGTGAGTGACGGTTCAATGATGACAGTTACCCAAAACCACCCTCGACACATTTTTCCCCCAGCAGGCATTGGGGGCTCTACCCAGCATTCCAATGGGCAGCGGGGACTGCGGGAACTGTGGGATAGCTTCCCACAGTGCACCGCTTCCAAAGTCGACGCTGGCCCCGTTAATGTGGACTCAGAAATTCGAATTAGTGTATTTAGTATGGATACACAAATTCGACTTCATAAGGTCGAATCCACAAATTCGAACTAAGTTGATTCGAAATAGTCTTGTAGTGTAGACAAGGCCTAAGTTAGCAGGATGGCTTATATATAAACAAAATGCAGTTGTTGCTCATTATTGTCTGTATTATTGCTTGTTATAGTCTGTAACAAAAGTATAAATGCTGCTGTAATTGTTTACCAGTTGAGAGACCTGTCCGGGACTGGGGCGACCCTGTGTCCTAGGGCACTCTCTCCCTCCATTGTAATTACTGGAGAAATAATAAAGTATTTGATTTTGCTGCATCCAAAGAAAAAGCGAGAACTGAGTTTTTCTCCGACAGGGTGAAGCGTTTGGATGGAACCGTGGGTCCCTTCCCCAGGGAGATGGGACACACACCCCCCCCCCGGACCCACAGGATACTGCAGCTGGTCTATGGCCTGATGGCTGATGGTGCCCACGGGCACCGCGTTGGGGACCCCTGCCTTAAAGCAAAAGAGCTGAAATGCTGCGATCCAGGTGTCAGGAAGGCCGACATTAAGGGAGAACAGTTGCTCCACTTAAAGGCGATTGGCGAAGCATCAGCCTTAGATCGCTAGGAGTTAGTAAGGAAGTAGGAGATGCTGCTGTGCCCCAGGTAAATGTTACAGTTTTTCTCTTTGTCCCTTTGTTTAGTTCGCGCCCTTTTATCTGTATAAATAAGACTGTTTGGGTCTTGCATGGTGCTCACATTATCTGGTGATAGTAGCAGAGCGCTGTGCTAATAAAACAGGGTGGTCTGACAAACTGTGTGTCCTGAGTCTGACTTTGACACAAGGTCCTGCAAACATGCACAAGAGCACACCCTGAACCATAGGGGCTGGATGAGGGTGGCCCTGAGCCCTAGAAATAGGTACAGGTAGGTGCCTTTTGCCCAGAACCCTAGGAACTGGGAAAGGGTGGGTGTGCCTCTATCAATCAGGAGAAAGGTGGATGCCTTAGAGTGTCCAGATAACACCTTTGGGTCTTCCAACTGTTACCCAACCAGGAACCCATCTTCTATATTGTAATTGTGACTACATCTAACATGTTCTTATGATTACCTAAACAAAATGCAATCGAAGTTCCCTAAACGAGACAGGATTTGAATCAAGCAGTGTGTCACTCTGAGGGGATGAACAGGCCACCAATTTTCCATACACAGGGAGGGCTTCCTCTTCCCCGCCGGGGACCCCCTCCCCAGCTCAATCCTTTGTTTTCCAGGAGTCTTTCCAGCTGCGGGGGGAGTGAGGACAAGTGACGATGTCACTTCCCTCTTTTATGGCTTCTTCCATGTGGAGGGAATGTCACTGTCCCAAGCACAGTTAGTGGGGAAGTCCAGGCACAAGATGGAGTCCAGTGTCACATGATCAGTCACCTGCCCTTGTCTGCTTCCATGAGCCATAGCAGCCATTACCCATGTACTGGCTGAAGCATTCACAGGTGAGTCCATCAGGTGAGGATAAGCTACTTCTGAGGCCCATTGTGTTTCCGAAAGGGCCCGTCCCCTTGAATGGTTCATCCCCAGCGTGCAGCTACCCTGGATGTAAGCTACTTGTGGCTGTTATCCAGGATCAAACATGTTTGAAATACTGGTACATAGTCAATATTCCTAACTTTGGATACACTAATGATACCTGCATACAAATAGGGTGATCACTGGGACAAAGTGGGGTTTATTCACCTTGCTATGTTGCATGTGAGTCTCACTGTCCTGTACTAATACCACGGGTACCTCAGTTTCCCTGGGCACTGCACCAATGCCTGGGTGGTGGGAAGTGGGTGTGTGACTTTTGCTGAGGAACTCAGAGCCAATGAGGCTGCTCAGAGGTCTGCATGTAGGCGACAGCTGGTGCCCTTTGTAACCTGAGAACCAGGAGGGGGACGCAACCAGGTGACACTTTTTGCCCAGGAAGCAGAACAAAGAGCAGAGGAGGAATAATGGGTGTGCAGGAGGCCAGGCAGCGGGGTCCCCAGGGCAGTCTGCTGTGGGGGACTAGAGGAGGGGGGAGTCCAGGCCGTCTGGCCCAGGGTCCCCCAAAGATGGACTTTGCTGAAAGTCACTGACTTGTGTGCTAACCAGCTCTGTTCTGCGCTGTGTTCCTGATGATCAGTAAACCCGTCTGCTTTATAACACTGACTGCGCAGGCAGGGTGCAGGGCCTTCTGGCTTTGCCCACTGTCAAAGTTAGACTCAGGACTCACAGTTTGTCAGACCACCCTGTTTTATTAGCACAGCGCTCTGCTAATGACACCCAGATAATGTGAGCACCATGCAAGACACAAACTATCTTATTTATACAGATAAAAGGGTGAGAACTTAACAAGATAACAAAGGAAGGAAAATCAGATAAGTTTACCTGGGCTAGGCATGCATATCTTATTTCCTTACTAACTATTACCAATCTTCTGTTAATGTTTCGCCATTAGCACCATTGTTTATGCCTAATGTTTCTTTTCCTGGCACCTGTATTTCAACATTTCTTATTTTTGCTTAAAGGTACATACAACATTTCTTTAATCCATTCTTATTTTTACAATATAATTCATTCTGCTTTCACACCACCAAGAGGGAATGTGCCGTGTGGACACGGCTGCTGAATGCTCTGAGGTCAGACCAGGAAGGCCAAAGCCGAGCAGACTCCTTTCCCTGGGCAGGCCTGAGGGGAGTCATGCTACCCAGAGGCCTGGCTGGCTGCATACTGAGCAGTTCCTGAGCATCAGACCTGTGACTCCATCACAATCATATTCAGCAAAGCATCACTTTTCCACTGACACCTCACAGGACAGATTTTGTACAAGATGCAGCATCATTATATCACCACAGTAAATATGGCAGTGCTGGGGTGTTGCTTTCGGGTGCAGAATGTCACAATTATGCATATGCATGAAGGTGTCCAACTGCTTTCCCTCATCTGTACTTTCACAGCCCATGAATAAAGGGGTGCCCCATTTTTCATGGGTTGTTCCTAGTTCCTCTTATTCACATTAGCATGTACACATGACGTGCACCCTGTGCTCTGGACAGACATTTCAAGATGTTACAATCAGTGTCCCTTGGTCTCCGACAACACATTTGCAGTTTGTTGTAATTCATTTTTCCATAACCTCCCCGACTGGCACATCCTACGCAGTGTCCTTAAGGGCACGGCTTTATTCCTACTCACCCACTCATGTCAAGCGTTCTTAAGCCTTTGTTAGTAATGGGAGATTCGGTCATTAGAAACGTAGCTAGCTGGGTCTGTGATGACTGGG
This sequence comes from Mauremys mutica, assembly GCF_020497125.1. Taxonomy (NCBI): domain Eukaryota; kingdom Metazoa; phylum Chordata; order Testudines; family Geoemydidae; genus Mauremys; species Mauremys mutica. The sequence goes on along the minus strand of NC_059088.1, from coordinate 8,389,141 downwards.
AGAACCGTACGGTGACTTGCCTGCCTGGTGCGAAGGTTGCGGATCTCTCGAGGCATCTAGACAGACTTATGTGTAGTGCTGGGGAGGAGCCGGTGGTCGTGGTACATGTAGGTACCAATGACGTAGGGAAGGGTAGGAGAGACGTCCTGGAAGCCAAATTTAGGCTGCTAGGGAAGAGACTGAAATCCAGGACCTCTATGGTGGCATTCTCAGAAATGCTCCCAGTTCCACGCGCAGGGCCAGGTTGGCAGGCAGAGCTTCAGAGTCTCAACGCGTGGATGAGACGATGGTGTAGAGAGGAGGGGTTCACGTTCATTAGGAACTGGGGAAACTTTTGGGATTGGGGGAGCCTATACAGGAGAGATGGGCTCCACCTAAACCAAAGTGGAACCAGACTGCTGGCACTTAACATTAAAAAGGTTGTAGAGCAGTTTTTAAACTAGGAGATGGAGGAAAGCCGACCGCCGCAGAGGAGCATGTGGATCAGACACAGACTTCTCTTAGGGGAGAGTCTGATGATAGAGAATCTCCAGGTTATAGTCAGGAGCAGAGGACGGAAGAGGATAATGTAAGGGCCGGATCAGATGATAAACAGTCACATAAAAAGAATCTGGCACATCAGAAAAAGGCAGACAAATAAACAGGGGCAAGTTTTTAAAGTGCTTGTACACAAATGCTAGAAGCCTAATTAATAAGATGGGTGAACTAGAGTGCCTTGAGATCAAGGAGGCTATAGATATAATAGGCAACAAAGAATCCTGTGGCACCTTATAGACTAACAGACGTTTTGCAGCATGAGCTTTCGTGGGTGAATACCCACTTCTTCGGATGCAAGTGGTGGAAATTTCCAGGGGCAGGTTTATATAACCTGCCCCTGGAAATTTCCACCACTTGCATCCGAAGAAGTGGGTATTCACCCACGAAAGCTCATGCTGCAAAACGTCTGTTAGTCTATAAGGTGCCACAGGATTCTTTGTTGCCTTTACAGATCCAGACTAACACGGCTACCCCTCTGATAGATATAATAGGCATCACAGAAACCTGGTGGACTGAGAGCAATCAATGGGACACAATCATTCCGGGGTACAAAATATATCGGAAGGACAGAACAGGCCATGCAGGGGGAGGAGTGGCACTATATGTGAAAGAAAGTGTAGATTCAAATGAAGTAAAAATCTTAAGCGAATCCACATGTTCCATAGAGTCTCTATGGATAGAAATTTCATGCTCTAGTAAAAATATAACATTAGGGATCTATTATCGACCACCTGACCAGGACAGTAATAGTGATGATGAAATGCTAAGGGAAATTAGAGAGGCTATCAAAATTAAGAACCCAATAATAGTGGGGGATTTCAATTATCCCCATATTGACTGGGAACATTTCACTTCGGGACGAAATGCAGAGATAAAATTTCTCGATACTTTAAATGACTGCTTCATGGAGCAGCTGGTACGGGAACCCACAAGGGGAGAGGCGACTCTAGATTTAATCCTGAGTGGAGCGCAGGAGCTGGTCCAAGAGGTAACTATAGCAGGACCGCTTGGAAATAGTGACCATAATACAATAGCATTCAACATCCCTGTGGTGGGAAGAACATCTCAACTGCCCAACACTGTGGCCTTTAAATTCAAAAGGGGGAACTATACAAAAATGAGGGGGTTAGTTAGACAAAAGTTACAAGGTACAGTGACTAAAGTGAAATCCCTGCAAGCTGCATGGGCGCTTTCAGGGGCGGTGTTGTGTATTTGGTTGTCATGGTTTTTGGTTCCTATGGTAACTGAGTTAGATTATTAGGGGATAGCTCAGCCAGCTTCAGCCGGCTGGGTGAGTTCTCTGAGTCTGTAAATAAAATGGTAGTTTTGTTAGCTGTCTGCTCTCTGGCCTCAAGTGATTTCTTCCTAAACCGGCTGCCCCCAAGGATCTAACAAGTGGCGACGAGGGTGGGATCCTGGTGCTGGTCCAGTAACAGAAGGAAGTAGAAGTCAAGGTACAAAACAAACAAATAAAAATACTGCTTGTTTGCACTGACTGTGAAAGTGAAAGTAAAATCATGGCTGCTCTGACCAGGCCCCTGGAGCCTTTTGATGAGAATATAGAGCAGTGGCATGTGCATACTGAGCGTTTTGAGCTTTTTTTTTATTGCAAATGACATTACAGAAACAAAGAAGGTGCCAATATTCTTAAGTGTTGTAGGGGCTAAAACCTACTCCCTGCTACGCAGCTTACTGCACCCTGTTAAGTCAGCGACTAAATCTGATGTAAGCAGAGTCAGGATGAGATCTACCCTGACATCTGGTGGTACATTATGAGGAGTGGGCAAAGGAATTTTAGGAATGTGCATTTGCATTGGTAAACCCACTCCACTTAGCATAACACACAGCAGCATGGGATGGTTATTTTCACACTGTGGAATCCCCAATTTCTTTGTTATTGGGGCAGGAAGGAAAAAAAGGGGCTGTTACCTTAATTATGTGAATGAGGAACTATGAGACTGCTTTATGACAGAAATGACTCAACCTACATTAAATAGGTTTCAGAGTAGCAGCCGTGTTAGTCTGTATCCGCAAAAAGAACAGGAGTACTTGTGGCACCTTAAAGACTAACAAATTAAATAGTACTTGCTAGATAAGGGACATGGGTTCCAAAACCCAGTGAAGGGAGAGAGGCTGGGGACTGGTGTGTGTACCTGATGGTATGGGCCCCTTTTGAGGGCCTGGAACACCAATTGCACTTCCTCCTCTCTCCACTGTTAAAGAGCAGAGCTAATTTTGAATCCTTTAGGAGTCCATCTGGAGGCTGCTGACCTGAATTCACGTTGGGCCAAGGTGGCTTCTCTACTACAAGTTGAAACCACTAAGAGCTGAAATCACTAAAAGAGCTAAGCTTACTGAGCTGAGATCACTGAGTGGGGGAGCCTGAAGATCAATCGCTAAGCAGCTGGCAGAGCGGAGCCATCTGCAGCACGTTGGCGCAGCCTGTGGAACAGTGAGCGGAGTGGAGCGGTTCGCGGGGACGGCTGACGTGGTTCACAGGTTGGCTGGAGGAGCGGCACAGCTGGTGGAGTGGAGCCAGTCGTGGTGAAGGCTGCAGCAGAACTCCACGGAGAAGCGGGGCAGTCGGCCCCGGCCCATGTAAGGTGTCCTTTAACACCCTGCGTGTGCCCCCCCCCCCCATTTCCACCCAGGCTGGGGGGATAAAACTCTGCAGATAAACTTTTGAACTCTGGGGTGGCACTAACCAGAGACAGAGACTCTTGGGTTGTTGGACTTTGGGGTGATTGGACTTAAGACCCTAAGGGGGAAAGGACAGTGCCAAGTGTACTTGGAAGAGGGTTTTTTTGCTTATGGTTTGTGTATAGTCCTGTTTGTGGTGTTTCTCCAACGTGATGCCACATTGTTTCCCTCCTTTATTAAAAGGATTTTGCTACACTCGGACTCTGTGCTTGCGAGTGGGGAAGTATTGCCTCCTAGAGGTGCCCGGGGGGGGGGGGGGGGGGGGGAGGTAATTGTCACGGGGTGGGGGCTCAAGCCGGTTTTGCATTGTGTTATTGAAACGGAACCCCTGGATACTGAACCCGGCCCTTGTTGCTGCCAACTCAGAGGGGCAGAAGGGTTACACTTACAGTGACATTGTGGAAATCCTGGGGTCCCATTTCTCCCCAAAACCACTGGTAATTGCTGAAAGATATAGGTTCCACAAAAGAGACCAAAAGGAAGATGAAACAGTTGTACAATTTGTAGCCATTTTAAAAAAGCTAGCAGAACACTGTGAATTTAAAGAAATGTTACATGATGCCCTGTGTGACAGGTTAGTGTGTGGCCTCTGCAGTGAAGCTATATGGAAGCGCCTACTGACAGAGGCTCAGCTTACCTTACAGAAGGCTGTTGATATTGCTGTCTCCATGGAACTGGCTACAAGGGAGGCACAATACATCGGTGCATCCCCTAGGGTGCAAAAAGTGTCACAAGAACTGACCCACAAAACGGTGCAGAGTCAAGAATGTTACCGCTGTGGTAAGCCGGGTCACCAGGCATCAGAATGCTGGTGTAAGGACCTGGTGTGTCAACACTGTGGCAAAAAGGGACACATTGAGTGTGCCTGTAAACAAAAGAAAAGGAGGCCTGTGGTCTGGCCGACAAAAAGAGGAACCCTGCATACCCTAGAGCAGACCCAGGATGATCAAGGTGACACCTCATCGCAAGAGGAAGTGCCACTGCATGTTTTGTCTTTGGCAATGGGCTCACATGACTACTGGGTAACCCCCTTATTGGAGGGCAAACCTATACGCATGGAACTAGACACCGGTGCAGCTGTCTCGCTGGTTCCGGAGACTGTGTATAAGGAAAAGCTGCAGCATCTTCCGCTTAAGGCAACAAAAACTGTTCTGAAGACGTATACAGGTGAAGCTGTGCCCATGTTGGGCACTATTGATGTTAAGGTGGAGCTCAATGGACAGGTGGCTAAATTGCCACTGTTTGTGGTGAGAGGTAACTACCCAGCCTTAATGGGTAGGTCTTGGCTTGGGAAGATTCAGCTGAACTGGGCAGAAGTGCACCGGATGACTAAAGAAGAAACCAGTCTAACCCCTATACTAAGGAAACATGCTGCTGTTTTTGGAGATGATTTGGGAAGTATGAAGGGAATCACTGTGACATTGAACATTAAACCTGGCAGTCCACCAAAATATCTGAAAGCCCGAACTGTGCCATATGCCATCAGGCCAAAAGTTGAAGCAGACCTGGAGCGCCTGGTCACCAATGGAGTCCTAATACCAGTTACCCATAGCTCATGGGCCACTCCTATCGTTCCAATAGTGAAGAAAGATGGCTCTCTCCGGATTTGCGGTGATTTTAAAGTCACTGTCAACCCAGTGTTGTGTGCAGAGCAATACCCGCTTCCCCGCATCGATGACCTCTTCGCAGGCCTGGCTGGGGGACAAAAGTTCAGTAAGATTGATCTGAGTCAAGCATATTTACAGATGCACGTCGATGAAAAGTCCCAAGATCTGTTGACTATTGTGACTCATAAGGGGCTTTATCGATACTGCCGCCTACCCTTCGGAATAACATCTGCTCCCGCCCTGTTCCAGAGGGCTATGGACCAGATCTTGTGTGGCTTGTCAGGAGTTCAGTGCTATCTGGATGATATCCTGGTCACTGGAAGAAATGAAGAGGATCACTTAAAGAATTTAGAGGCTACCCTACAAAGACTGGAAGAGTATGGCCTACAAGTTCGCAAAGACAAGTGTGAATTCTTCAAGCCCTCTGTTGAATATTTGGGACACATAATTGATTCTGCAGGTCTTCATAAGGCCCCTGCAAAAGTTAAAGCTATTGTGGAGGCTCCCCCACCTCGAAATGTAAGCCAGCTGCGCTCGTTTCTAGGACTCCTGAACTATTATGGAAAGTTCATCTCACAGTTAGCCACGCTGCTAAAACCACTTCATGAGCTCCTTGGGCAGAATAAGGCCTGGAAGTGGACTGAAGCCTGTGATGTTGCATTTAACAAAGCTAAGGATGCATTGCTAAATTCTGAAGTTCTAACGCACTTTGATCCATCCTTACCCCTACAATTGGCCTGCGATGCCTCCCCTTATGGAGTGGGAGCGGTCGTGTCACACATTATGCCTTCGGGAGAAGAGAGACCTATTGCTTTTGCTTCACGCACTCTAAGCAAAGCAGAAACTAACTACGCCCAAATCGAACGTGAGGCATTAGGAATTGTTTTTGGAATTCGGAAGTTTCATCAGTACGTGTTTGGGCGAAAGTTTACTCTTCTCACAGACTATCAACCTCTGACGTCAATTTTTGGACCCTACACAGGCATTCCCCCATTAGCTGCTAGTCATATGCAACGTTGGGCATTGTTACTTTCAGCACACACATATGAAATCAAATATCGGAAATCCACTCTGCACGGCAATGCAGATGGCCTCTCAAGGTTGCCTTTGCCGGTCAAACATCAAGATAGTGCCCAAAAGGAAATCTTCTACTTTGAACAGGTAGAGAACACACCCATCACTGCTACTCAGATAAAGAAGGCAACCCGCGTTGACCCAGTATTGTCCCAAGTTATGGACCTGGTGATGCATGGAAAATCTCGACAAACCTCTCCGGTCTCATCTGACCTTGTTCCCTACATGTCCAAACGGACGGAGTTATCGGTCCAATCTGGTTGTTTGTTGTGGGGGAGACGCGTCATTATTCCACCACCACTGAGATCACAGCTGTTAGAACAGCTACATTCTGGTCACTGTGGAATAGTGCGTATGAAGGAAATTGCACGAAGCTATTTTTGGTGGCCTGGATTGGACAGTGCTATTGAAGAGAAGGCAAAAGTTTGTATGTCATGTCAGGGTGTGAGGAATGCACCCCAGTGGGCACCCCTACACCCATGGGACTGGCCTGAAAACCCGTGGCAACGTATTCACGTTGACTTTGCTGGCCCCCTGGAAGGAAGCATGTTCTTGGTGGCAATAGATGCCCATTCTAGATGGCCAGAAGTCTCTATAATGCAGTCCACTTCTGCAGAGAGTACTATCCAAAAACTACGAGGACTCTTTAGTCGTTTTGGTCTGCCAGAACAACTTGTGAGCGACAACGGACCGCAGTTCGTTTCTCAGGAGTTTCAAAATTTTATGAAGGCAAATAGGATACACCACATCACGTCAGCACCATATCATCCGTCCACCAACGGATTAGCTGAAAGATTTGTGCAGACAATGAAAAACGCTTTGAAATCAGCAAGGGGACAACACTCCATTCAAAAGCGTCTGGATACCTTTTTACTTTCCTACAGAAACACCCCTCATGCTACGACCCACGCATCTCCGGCCTTTCTAATGATGGGACGACAGCTGCGCACTTGCTTTGATCTGCTGAAACCTTCTGAACCCCGACAAACTGTGCAACATCAGCAACAATATCAAGTCATCAGACGGGCACCCAGAGCAAAAGACCGAACCTTTAGCCCGGGACAGCCAGTTTTGGCTGGGAATTATACTTCCAGAGCTAAATGGGTCCCGGCCACAGTCATCACTCAAACAGGACCTGTTTCCTACACAGTCCGGACTGTAGAGAATCTTACCTGACGGCAACATGTAGATCAGCTGTTGCCAGGTCATGCCAGTCCTCAGGACACATCTGCAGTTGAGTGGTCTGACTTAATCTCTTCTGGTGAGACACCGAATCACAAATCACCTGTTCCTGACTGTTCTCCTCCATTACTGCCAGCGGCTGAGATGCCCCTTTGCCCAGCACGAGCTGATACCACCTCCTCACCCGTTCGTGCTGCGGACCCTGAGCCCATAGTGCTTTCGGGTGCAATAACACCAGAAGTTCGCCGTAATCCACCTAGAGACAGAAGGCCTCCTCGTCGGCTGGATCTTTAGCTAGGGCGAACCCATGGTTATGGGGCAAAATAATCCCCAGGGTTTAGCCGGGAATGGAGGCAGTCTACCCTCCTTCTCTAGTCTAGTGTGTGTTTTATTTAGGGGATGTTCTTATTGGGGGGGAGGAATATGTTGTGTATTTGGTTGTCATGGTTTTTGGTTCCTATGGTAACTGAGTTAGATTATTAGGGGATAGCTCAGCCAACTTCAGCCAGCTGGGTGAGTTCTCTGAGTCTGTAAATAAAATGGTAGTTTTGTTAGCTGTCTGCTGTCTGGCCTCAAGTGATTTCTTCCTAAACCGGCTGCCCCCAAGGATATAACAGGCGGCTCTAGACATTTTGCCGCCCCAAGCACGGAGGGTCCGCTAGTCTCGCGGCTTCGGCAGACCCTCTCGACCCGCGGCTTCGGCGGACCCTCTGCAGGCAAGCCGCTGAAGGCAGCCTGCCTGCCGCCCTCGCGGCGACCAGCAGAGCGCCCCCCGTGGCTTGCCGCCCCAGGCACGCGCTTGGTGTGCTGGGGCCTGGAGCCGTCCCTGGGCACTTTTTAAAGACACCATAATAGAGGCCCAACTTCAATGTATACCCCAAATTAAGAAACACAGTAAAAGAACTAAAAAAGAGCCACCGTGGCTTAACAACCATGTAAAAGAAGCAGTGAGAGATAAAAAGACTTCCTTTAAAAAGTGGAAGTCAAATCCTAGTGAGGCAAATAGAAAGGAGCATAAACACTGACTGTCATAGGTTTATTCCCCACTTTGAACTTTAGCGTCCAAAAGATGGGGACCTGCATGGATCCTTCTAAACTTAAATCCTAGTTTAGATCTGGTACTGCTGCCACCAACCAAAAAATATAGTGTTTTGGTCACTTTCTGTTCCCCCAAAACTTTCCCTGGGGAACACAGATCCAAACTCCTTGGATCTTAACACAAGGGAAACTTAACCATTCCTCCGTCCTTTCCCCTCCCCAGGGCTGCCCAGAGGGGGGGGCAAGAGGGGCAATTTGCCCCAGGCCCCGAGCCCCACAGGGGCCCCCACGAGAGTTTTTCGGGGCCCCTGGAGCGGGGTCCCTCACTCGCTCCGGGGGCCCCGGAAAACTCTTGCGGGGCCGGGCGCAGGAGCTTCTTCGCTCCCGGTCTTCGCCGGCGGGGGGGTCCTTCCGCTCCGGGGCGGAAGGACCCCCCGCTGGCGAATTACCGCCAAAGACGGAGAGGGACCCGCCGCCGAAGCGCAGCCCGGTCTTCGGCGGTAATTCGGCGGCGGGGGGCCCTTCCCTTCCGGGACCCGCTGCCGAAGTGCCCCGAAGACCCGTGGCGGGCCCCCCCCCGCCGCAGAATCCCCGCCGAAGACCGGGCTGCACTTCGGCGGCGGGTCCCGCTTTGGCGGTAATTCGGCGGCGGGGGGGGGTCCCCGCCGCGGGTCTTCGGGGCACTTCGGCGGGGTCCCGGAAAGGAAGGGCCCCCCGCCGCCGAAGACCCCGGAATCCTCTGGGCGGCCCTGCCCCTCCCTGACTTTCCCCTCCCTGGGTTGCCTTGAGAGGCTCCATATTGATTCACTCCTTGAATCTAAAACAAAGAGGAATTCACCTTCCCCCTCCTATTTCCCCCCCCCCCCCCACCTATTCCTGGTGAGTCAGACTAATCCCCTGAGGTCTCAAACAAGGGAAAAATCAAACAGGTTCTTAAAAAGAAAAGCTTTTAATTAAAGAAGAAAAAAGTAAAAACTATCTCTGTAAAATCCGGATGGAAATGCTTACAGGGTTTATAGCTTATAAAAACTAGAGGGACTCTAGCATAAGAACAAGTACAGCAAAGAGGTAAAATATTGTTCCAGCAAACACACATTTGCAAATACAGAAATCAATCAAAAGACGAATCCGCCTTTTTCTAATACTCACTATATTGAATAGAAGAGAATATTTCAGGAAGCTTGGAGAGCCTGGATGTACGTCTGGCCCCTCTTAGATACCAAGAGAGAACACCCCCCAAAACAAAGAACCCAAACAAAGGCTTCCCTCCACCGAGGTTTGAAAGTATCTTGTCCCCGATTGGTCCTCTGGTCAGGTGTTTGCCAGGTTCACTGAGCTTGTTAACCCTTAACTATCTGTTTATGACACTGACAAATTAAGTGCAAGAGTGTAATAAGAAAAGCCAAAGAGAAGTTTGAAGAACGGCTAGCCAAAAACTCCAAAGGTAATAACAGAATGTTTTTTAAGTACATCAGAAGCAGGAAGCCTGCTAAACAACCAGTGGGGCCCCTTGACGATCAAAATACAAAAGGAGCGCTTAAAGACGATAAAGTCATTGCGGAGAAACTAAATGGATTCTTTGCTTCAGTCTTCACAGCTGAGGATGTTAGGGAGATTCCCAAACCTGAGCCAGCTTTTGTAGTTGACAAATCTGAGGAACTGTCACAGATTGAAGTGTCACTAGAGGAGGTTTTGGAATTAATTGATAAACTCAACATTAACAAGTCACCGGGACCAGATGGCATTCACCCAAGAGTTCTGAGAGAACTCAAAGGTGAAGTTGCGGAACTATTAACTAAGGTTTGTAACCTGTCCTTTAAATCGGCTTCGGTACCCAATGACTGGAAGTTAGCTAATGCAACACCAATATTTTAAAAGGGCTCTACAGGTGATCCTGGCAATTACAGACCGGTAAGTCTAACGTCGGTACCGGGCAAATTAGTCAAAACAATAGTTAAGAATAAAATTGTCAGACACATAGAAAAACATAAACTGTTGAGCAATAATCAACATGGTTTCTGTAAAGGGAAATCGTGTCTTACTAATCTATTAGAACAGGAGTACTTGTGGCACCTTAAAGACTACCAAATTTATTTTAGCATGAGCTTTCGTGAGCTGCAGCTCACTTCTTCGGATGCATAGAATGGAACACACAGACAGGAGATATTTATACATACAGAGAACATGAAAAGGTGGAAGTAGCCATATCAACAGGAAATGTCTAATCAATTGAGATGAGCTATCATCAGCAGGAGGAATCAGCTAATCAGCTCATCTCAATTGATTAGACTTTTCCTGTTGCTATGCATACTTCCACCTTTTCATGTTCTCTGTATGTATAAATATCTCCTGTCTGTGTGTTCCATTCTATGCATCCGAAGAAGTGAGCTGTAGCCCACGAAAGCTTATGCTAAAATAAATTTGTTAGTCTTTAAGGTGCCACAAGTACTCCTGTTTTTTTTGCGGATACAGACTAACACGGCTGCTACTCTGTAATCTATTAGAGTTCTTTGAAGGGGTCAACAAACATGTGGACAAGGGGGATCCGGTGGACATGGTGTACTTAGATTTCCAGAAAGCCTTTGACAAGGTCCCTCACCAAAGGCTCTTACGTAAATTAAGCTGTCACGGGATAAAAGGGAAGGTCCTTTCATGGATTGAGAACTGGTTAAAGGACAGGGAACAAAGGGTAGGAATTAATGGTAAGTTCTCAGAATGGAGAGGGGTAACTAGTGGTGTTCCCCAAGGGTCAGTCCTTGGACCAATCCTATTCAATTTATTCATAAATGATCTGGAGAAAGGGGTAAACAGTGAGGTGGCAAAGTTTGCAGATGATACTAAACTGCTCAAGATAGTTATGACCAAAGCAGATTATGAAGAACTTCAAAAAGATCTCACAAAACTAAGTGATTGGGCAACAAAATGGCAAATGAAATTTAATGTGGATAAATGTAAAGTAATGCACATTGGAAAAAATAACCCCAACTATACATACAATACGATGGGGGCTAATTTAGCTACAACAAGTCAGGAAAAAGATCTTGGAGTCATTGTGGATAGTTCTCTGAAGATGTCCACGCAGTGTGCAGAGGCGGTCAAAAAAGCAAACAGGATGTTAGGAATCATTAAAAGGGAGACAGAGAATAAGACAGGGAATATCTTATTGCCCTTCTATAAATCCATGGTACACCCACATCTCGAATACTGTGTACAGATGTGGTCTCCTCATCTCAAAAAAGATATACTGGCACTAGAAAAGGTTCAGAAAAGGGCAACTAAAATGATTAGGGGTTTGGAGAGGGTCCCATATGAAGAGAGATTAAAGAGGCTAGGACTCTTCAGCTTGGAAAAGAGGAGACTAAGGGGGGATATGATAGAGGTCTATAAAATCATGAGTGATGTGGAGAAAGTGGATAAGGAAAAGTTATTTACTTGTTCCCATAATACAAGAACTAGGGGTCACCAAATGAAATTAATAGGCAGCAGGTTTAAAACAAATAAAAGGAAGTTCTTCTTCACGCAGCACACAGTCAACTTGTGGAACTCCTTACCTGAGGAGGTTGTGAAGACTAGGACTATAACAGTGTTTAAAAGGGGACTGGATAAATTCATGGTGGCTAAGTCCATAAATGGCTACTAGCCAGGATGGGTAAGAATGGTGTCCCTAGCCTCTGTTCGTCAGAGGATGGAGATGGATGGCAGGAGAGAGATCACTTGATCATTGCCTGTTAGGTTCACTCCCTCTGGGGCACCTGGCATTGGCCCCTGTCGGCAGACAGATACTGGGCTAGATGGACCTTTGGTCTGACCCGGTACGGCCGTTCTTATGTTCTTATGTTCTTATGTTGGCCTAGTCTGGCTAAGCCAAAATCTTACAGGTCTCAGCCGGCAGGCCTTGTGTTTCAACCAGACTTTACTGATACACCTAATACACACTCATCACTCTTAAATACTTTTCAGTGCTATATTTCTATAATCCTACCATTTAAATCTATTTACCATGCAATGATTATACATGAAATAGCAGATGATAAACAGATGATAAAATGAACTAATTGGCTACAGCAAGGAGCATGAGGAGCCCTCGTTCTTCTGTCTCTTCTTCTCTCTCTCCTCCTTCTCTCTCTTCTCCTCCATTCTCTGAATCTCCTTCTTCAACTGCTCCACCTCCATGTGGCACCCCTCGCGAAACAGCTGTGCCTGCTCCTGGGGGACAGAGCTGAGGGTTAGCACCACCGACACCGAGCTGTGCGGATGCTGGGAGGGGAGAAGAGCTGAGAGAGAACCCAGGAGTACTGGCTTCCAGCCACTCCTCCCCTCCGCTCCAGGCAGCCCAGTCCCAGTTCTCCAGGGGCCCGGGCCATGTACCAGGGCCGGTCCAACCACTAGGCAAACTAGGCAGCCACCTAGGGTGCCAAGATTTGGGGGTGCCAAAAAACAGAGCCCTAATTTTTTTTTAAACTCCCTGCATGGGGGCAGGCTGCCGGCAGGCCAGGGCAGAATTTGCCTTGAGGGGCTCGGAGGACGCTGTGCAGAGAGCGGGTTACACTCGCGTCTACAGTGGGGCGGCCAAGGGTGCACGGGAAACCCAGGAGTGAATCTGGGTGCTCCCAGCCATTACCTGCTTTCTGCTGCTTCCCGGACTGCAGCTGGTAGGAGCCGGGCCCCACATGCGCCTTGGTGCCACCCGCGGGCTGAGTCAGCGCCCATGGAGCCCGGTCATACATGCACCGTCTGGCCCCGCACCTCGAGACCCAGCGCTGGCCGGCGGCTGCAGTCACCATGAACACCGTGGGGCCCAACATGCCGGCCCCCCCACCCTCCCACCACAGCGTGCCCCCCCTCGGACACCCGCCCCACAGGCAACACTCTGCTCTCCCCCCAGACCCTTCCCCTGCAACCCACCCTACAGCGCTCCCCTCTCCACCCATAGAGCCTCCGATTCCCCCTGCAACCCGCCCTGCAGCGCTGCCCTCTCCACCCATAGAGCCTCCCATTCCCCCTGCAACCCGCCCCGCAGCGCTGCCCTCTCCACCCATAGAGCCTCCCATTCCCCCTGCAACCCGCCCCGCAGCGCTGCCCTCTCCACCCATAGAGCCTCCCATTCCCCCTGCAACCCGCCCCGCAGCGCTGCCCTCTCCACCCATAGAGCCTCCCATTCCCCCTGCAACCCGCCCCGCAGCGCTGCCCTCTCCACCCATAGAGCCTCCCATTCCCCAGCAACCCGCCCCACAGCGCTGCCCTCTCCACCCATAGAGCCTCCCATTCCCCTGCAACCCGCCCCACAGCGCTGCCCTCTCCACCCATAGAGCCTCCCATTCCCCCTGCAACCCGCCCCACAGCGCTGCCCTCTCCACCCATAGAGCCTCCCATTCCCCCTGCAACCCGCCCCACAGCGCTCCCTCTCCACCCATAGAGCCTCCCATTCCCCCTGCAACCCGCCCCGCAGCGCTGCCCTCTCCACCCATAGAGCCTCCCATTCCCCCTGCAACCCGCCCCGCAGCGCTGCCCTCTCCACCCATAGAGCCTCCCATTCCCCTGCAACCCGCCCCACAGCGCTGCCCTCTCCACCCATAGAGCCTCCCATTCCCCCTGCTACCCGCTCCTCATCGCTGCCGTCTCCACCCATAGAGCCTCCCATTCCCCCTGCAACCTGCTCCACAGCGCTGCCCTCTCCACCCATAGAGCCTCCCATTCCCCCTGCAACCCGCCCCACAGTGCTGCCCTCTCCACCCATAGAGCCTCCCATTCCCCCTGCAACCCCCCCCACAGCGCTCCCCTCTCCACCCATAGAGCCTCCCATTCCCCTGCAACCCGCCCCGCAGCGCTGCCCTCTCCACCCATAGAGCCTCCCATTCCCCCTGCAACCCGCCCCACAGTGCTGCCCTCTCCACCCATAGAGCCTCCCATTCCCCCTGCAACCCGCCCCACAGCGCTCCCCTCTCCACCCATAGAGCCTCCCATTCCCCCTGCAACCCGCCCCGCAGCGCTGCCCTCTCCACCCAGAGAGCCTCCCATTCCCCCTGCAACCCGCCCCGCAGCGCTGCCCTCTCCACCCATAGAGCCTCCCATTCCCCAGTAACCCGCCCCACAGCGCTGCCCTCTCCACCCATAGAGCCTCCCATTCCCCCTGCAACCTGCTCCACAGCGCTGCCCTCTCCACCCATAGAGCCTCCCATTCCCCCTGCAACCTGCTCCACAGCGCTGCCCTCTCCACCCATAGAGCCTCCCATTCCCCCTGCAACCCGCCCCACAGTGCTGCCCTCTCCACCCATAGAGCCTCCCATTCCCCCTGCAACCCGCCCCACAGCGCTCCCCTCTCCACCCATAGAGCCTCCCATTCCCCCTGCAACCCGCCCCGCAGCGCTGCCCTCTCCACCCATAGAGCCTCCCATTCCCCCTGCAACCCGCCCCACAGTGCTGCCCTCTCCACCCATAGAGCCTCCCATTCCCCCTGCAACCCGCCCCACAGTGCTGCCCTCTCCACCCATAGAGCCTCCCATTCCCCCTGCAACCCCCCCCCCCGCAGCGCTGCCCTCTCCACCCATAGAGCCTCCCATTCCCCCTGCAACCCGCCCCACAGCGCTGCCCTCTCCACCCATAGAGCCTCCGATTCCCCCTGCAACCCACCCCGCAGCGCTGCCCTCTCCACCCATAGAGCCTCCCATTCCCCCTGCAACCCGCCCCGCAGCGCTGCCCTCTCCACCCATAGAGCCTCCCATTCCCCCTGCAACCCGCCCCACAGCACTGCCCTCTCCACCCATAGAGCCTCCGATTCCCCTGCAACCCGCCCCACAGCGCTGCCCTCTCCACCCATAGAGCCTCCCTTGGACCCTGCAACCCCCCCCGCAGCGCTGCCCTCTCCACCCATAGAGCCTCCCATTCCCCCTGCAACCCGCCCCACAGCGCTCCCCTCTTCACCCATAGAGCCTCCCATTCCCCCTGCAACCCGCCCTGCAGCGCTTCCCTCTCCACCCATAGAGCCTCCCATTCCCCCTGCAACCCGCCCCACAGCGCTTCCCTCTCCACCCATAGAGCCTCCCATTCCCCCTGCAACCCGCCCCACAGCGCTGCCCTCTCCACCCATAGAGCCTCCCATTCCCCCTGCAACCCGCCCCACAGCGCTCCCCTCTCCACCCATAGAGCCTCCCATTCCCCCTGCAACCCGCCCCACAGCGCTCCCCTCTCCCCCCATAGAGCCTCCGATTCCCCTTCTACCCGCCCCACAGCGCTGCCCTCTCCACCCATAGAGCCTCCCATTCCCCCTGCAACCCGCCCCGCAGCGCTGCCCTCTCCACCCATAGAGCCTCCCATTCCCCCTGCAACCCGCCCCACAGCGCTCCCCTCTCCACCCATAGAGCCTCCCATTCCCCCTGCAACCCGCCCCGCAGCGCTGCCCTCTCCACCCATAGAGCCTCCGATTCCCCTGCAACCCGCCCCGCAGCGCTGCCCTCTCCACCCATCCCGGCTCACATTCCCCCTGCAACCCGCCCAACAGCGCTGCCCTCTCCACCCATAGAGCCTCCCATTCCCCCTGCAACCCGCCCCACAGCGCTGCCCTCTCCACCCATAGAGCCTCCCATTCCCCTGCAACCCGCCCCACAGCACTGCCCTCTCCACCCATAGAGCCTCCCATTCCCTGCAACCCGCCCCTCAGCGCTGCCCTCTCCACCCATAGAGCCTCCCATTCCCCTGCAACCCGCCCCACAGCGCTGCCCTCTCCACCCATAGAGCCTCCCATTCCCCCTGCAACCCCCCCCACACCCCTCCCCTCTCCACCCATAGAGCCTCCCATTCCCCCTGCAACCCGCCCCACAGTGCTGCCCTCTCCACCCATAGAGCCTCCCATTCCCCCTGCAACCCGCCCCACAGCGCTGCCCTCTCCACCCATAGAGCCTCCCATTCCCCCTGCAACCCGCCCCACAGCGCTTCCCTCTCCACCCATAGAGCCTCCGATTCCCCTGCAACCCGCCCCGCAGCGCTGCCCTCTCCACCCATAGAGCCTCCCATTCCCCCTGCAACCCGCCCTGCAGCGCTGCCCTCTCCACCCATAGAGCCTCCCATTCCCCCTGCAACCCACCCCGCAGCGCTGCCCTCTCCACCCATAGAGCCTCCCATTCCCCCTGCAACCCGCCCCGCAGCGCTGCCCTCTCCACCCATAGAGCCTCCCATTCCCCCTGCAACCCGCCCCGCAGCGCTGCCCTCTCCACCCATAGAGTCTCCCATTCCCCCTGCAACCCGCCCTGCAGCGCTGCCCTCTCCACCCATAGAGCCTCCCATTCCCCCTGCAACCCGCCCCGCAGCGCTCCCCTCTCCACCCATAGAGCCTCCCATTCCCCCTGCAACCCGCCCCCCAGCGCTCCCCTCTCCACCCATAGAGCCTCCGATTCCCCTGCAACCTGCCCCACAGCGCTGCCCTCTCCACCCATAGAGCCTCCCATTCCCCTGCAACCCACCCGCAGCGCTGCCCTCTCCACCCATAGAGCCTCCGATTCCCCCTGCAACCCGCCCCACAGCGCTCCCCTCTCCACCCATAGAGCCTCCGATTTCCCTGCAACCCGCCCCACAGCGCTGCCTCTCCACCCATAGAGCCTCCCATTCCCCCTGCAACCCGCCCCGCAGCGCTTCCCTCTAGACCCATAGAGCCTCCCATTCTCCCTGCAACCCGCCCCACAGCGCTTCCCTCTCCACCCATAGAGCCTCCCATTCCCCCTGCAACCCGCCCCACAGCGCTGCCCTCTCCACCCATAGAGCCTCCCATTCCCCCTGCAACCCGCCCCACAGCGCTCCCCTCTCCACCCATAGAGCCTCCCATTCCCCCTGCAACCCGCCCCACAGCGCTCCCCTCTCCACCCATAGAGCCTCCGATTCCCCAGCGACCCGCCCCACCTCGCTCCCCTCCCCACCCATAGAGCCTCCCATTCCCCCTGCAACCCGCCCCGCAGCGCTGCCCTCTCCACCCATAGAGCCTCCCATTCCCCCTGCAACCCGCCCCACAGCGCTCCCCTCTCCACCCATAGAGCCTCCCATTCCCCCTGCAACCCGCCCCGCAGCGCTGCCCTCTCCACCCATAGAGCCTCCGATTCCCCTGCAACCCGCCCCGCAGCGCTGCCCTCTCCACCCATAGAGCCTCCCATTCCCCCTGCAACCTGCTCCACAGCGCTGCCCTCTCCACCCAAAGAGCCTCCCATTCCCCCTGCAACCCGCCCCGCAGCGCTGCCCTCTCCACCCATAGAGCCTCCCATTCCCCCTGCAACCCGCCCAACAGCGCTGCCCTCTCCACCCATAGAGCCTCCCATTCCCCCTGCAACCCGCCCCACAGCGCTGCCCTCTCCACCCATAGAGCCTCCCATTCCCCTGCAACCCGCCCCACAGCACTGCCCTCTCCACCCATAGAGCCTCCCTTTCCCCTGCAACCCGCCCCACAGCGCTGCCCTCTCCACCCATAGAGCCTCCCTTTCCCCTGCAACCCGCCCCACAGCGCTGCCCTCTCCACCCATAGAGCCTCCCATTCCCCCTGCAACCCCCCCCGCAGCGCTCCCCTCTCCACCCATAGAGCCCCCCATTCCCCCTGCAACCCGCCCCACAGTGCTGCCCTCTCCACCCATAGAGCCTCCCATTCCCCCTGCAACCCGCCCCACAGCGCTGCCCTCTCCACCCATAGAGCCTCCCATTCCCCCTGCAACCCGCCCCGCAGCGCTGCCCTCTCCACCCATAGAGCCTCCCATTCCCCCTGCAACCCGCCCCACAGCGCTGCCCTCTCCACCCATAGAGCCTCCCATTCCCCCTGCAACCCGCCCCCCCGCGCTGCCCTCTCCACCCATAGAGCCTCCCATTCCCCCTGCAACCCCCCCCGCAGCGCTTCCCTCTCCACCCATAGAGCCTCCCATTCCCCCTGCAACCCGCCCCGCAGCGCTGCCCTCTCCACCCATAGAGCCTCCCATTCCCCCTGCAACCCCCCCGCAGCGCTCCCTCTCCACCCATAGAGCCTCCCATTCCCCCTGCAACCCGCCCCACAGCGCTTCCCACTCCACCCATAGAGCCTCCGATTCCCCTGCAACCCGCCCCGCAGCGCTGCCCTCTCCACCCCTAGAGCCTCCCATTCCCCCGGCAACCCCCCCCCGCAGCGCTGCCCTCTCCACCCATAGAGCCTCCCATTCCCCCTGCAACCCGCCCCGCAGCGCTGCCCTCTCCACCCATAGAGCCTCCCATTCCCCCTGCAACCCGCCCCGCAGCGCTGCCCTCTCCACCCATAGAGCCTCCCATTCCCCCTGCAACCCGCCATACAGCGCTGCCCTCTCCACCCATAGAGCCTCCCATTCCCCCTGCAACCCGCCCCGCAGCGCTGCCCTCTCCACCCATAGAGCCTCCCATTCCCCCTGCAACCCGCCCCGCAGCGCTGCCCTCTCCACCCATAGAGCCTCCGATTCCCCTGCAACCCGCCCCGCAGCGCTGCCCTCTCCACCCATAGAGCCTCCCATTCCCCCTGCAACCCACCCTGCAGCGCTGCCCTCTCCACCCATAGAGCCTCCCATTCCCCCTGCAACCCCCCCCGCAGCGCTGCCCTCTCCACCCATCGCGCCTCCCATTCCCCCTGCAACCCGCACCGCAGCGCTGCCCTCTCCACCCATAGAGCCTCCCATTCCCCCTGCAACCCGCCCTGCAGCGCTGCCCTCTCCACCCATAGAGCCTCCCATTCCCCCTGCAACCCGCCCCGCAGCGCTCCCCACTCCACCCATAGAGCCTCCCATTCCCCCTGCAACCCGCCCCACAGCGCTCCCCTCTCCACCCATAGAGCCTCCGATTCCCCTGCAACCTGCCCCACAGCGCTGCCCTCTCCACCCATAGAGCCTCCCATTCCCCCTGCAACCCACCCCGCAGCGCTGCCCTCTCCACCCATAGAGCCTCCGATTGCCCCTGCAACCCGCCCCGCAGCGCTGCCCTCTCCACCCATAGAGCCTCCCATTCCCCCTGCAACCCGCCCCACAGAGCTGCCCTCTCCACCCATAGAGCCTCCCATTCCCCCTGCAACCCGCCCTGCAGCGCTGCCCTCTCCACCCATAGAGCCTCCCATTCCCCTGCAACCCGCCCCGCAGCGCTGCCCTCTCCACCCATAGAGCCTCCCATTCCCCCTGCAACCCGCCCTGCAGCGCTCCCCTCTCCACCCATAGAGCCTCCGTTTCCCCTGCAACCCGCCCCACAGCGCTGCCCTCTCCACCCATAGAGCCTCCCATTCCCCCTGCAACCCGCCCCGCAGCGCTGCCCTCTCCACCCATAGAGCCTCCCATTCCCTCTGCAACCCGCCCCACAGCTCTCCCCTCTCCACCCATAGAGCCTCCCATTCCCCCTGCAACCCGCCCCGCAGCGCTGCCCTCCCCACCCATAGAGCCTCCCATTCCCCCTGCAACCCGCCCCGCAGCGCTGCCCTCGCCACCCATAGAGCCTCCCATTCCCCAGCAACCCGCCCCACAGTGCTGCCCTCTCCACCCATAGAGCCTCCCATTCCCCCTGCAACCCGCCCAACAGCTCTCCCCTCTCCACCCATAGAGCCTCCCATTCCCCCTGCAACCTGCCCCGCAGCGCTCCCCTCCCCACCCATAGAGCCTCCCATTCCCCCTGCAACCCGCCCCACAGCGCTCCCCTCTCCACCCATAGAGCCTCCGATTCCCCTGCAACCCGCCCCGCAGCGCTGCCCTCTCCACCCATAGAGCCTCCCATTCCCCCTGCAACCTGCCCCGCAGCGCTGCCCTCTCCACCCATAGAGCCTCCCATTCCCCCTGCAACCCGCCCCGCAGCGCTGCCCTCTCCACCCATAGAGCCTCCCATTCCCCCTGCAACCCGCCCTGCAGCGCTCCCCTCTCCACCCATAGAGCCTCCCATTCCCCCTGCAACCCCCCCCCGCAGCGCTCCCCTCTCCACCCATAGAGCCTCCCATTCCCCCTGCAACCCGCCCCGCAGCGCTGCCCTCTCCACCCATAGAGCCTCCCATTCCCCCTGCAACCCGCCCCGCAGCGCTCCCCGCGCCACCCATAGAGCCTCCCATTCCCCCTGCAACCCGCCCTGCAGCGCTCCCCTCTCCACCCATAGAGCCTCCCATTCCCCCTGCAACCCGCCCTGCAGCGCTGCCCTCTCCACCCATAGAGCCTCCGATTCCCCTGCAACCCACCCCGCAGCACTGCCCTCTCCACCCATAGAGCCTCCCATTCCCCCTGCAACCCGCCCCCCAGCGCTGCCCGCTCCACCCATAGAGCCTCCGTTTACCCCTGCAACCCGCCCCACAGCGCTCCCCTCTCCACCCATAGAGCCTCCCATTCCCCTGCAACCCGCCCCACAGCGCTGCCCTCTCCACCCATAGAGCCTCCCATTCCCCCTGCAACCCGCCCCGCAGCGCTGCCCTCTCCACCCATAGAGCCTCCCATTCCCCCTGCAACCCGCCCCGCAGCGCTGCCCTCTCCACCCATAGAGCCTCCCATTCCCCCTGCAACCCGCCCCGCAGCGCTGCCCTCTCCACCCATAGAGCCTCCCATTCCCCCTGCAACCCGCCCCGCAGCGCTGCCCTCTCCACCCACAGAACCTGCCCCTTAGCACCTACCTCTGCAGGCGTCCTCTGCAACCACGGGCCCTGCTGCTTTCCTCCGCTGCGCCCAACATCGCTGCCCACCCAAGCCCCCCCTGCCAGCCCAGAGCCGCCTCCTCCCCAAGCCCCCTAGATCTGTGCTCTGATCCCCAAAACAGCCCTTCCCAGATCCATGGGGTGGGGGGGCAGGAGGGACTCTAGCCAGGTGCAGGAGACCCAAGGCCATTTATTTTCATTAAAATATGTAGAATAAATAATGAAATTAATAAATTTTCCAGTCGAATGTGTATTAATTCTAATGAGCAATGCCACATTCTGCAGTATTCGTTTATGATAAGCGATGCTCTGCGGGGAGGGGAGGGGGAAGCGGGGCACAGCTGGAAGTTTCGCCTGGGGCACAAAATATCCTTGCAGTAGCCCTGGCAGGTACCTGCAGTTTCAGGGCCAGCGCTCTCTCCTGCTCGGCCAGCAGCTGCCTCCTGTCCTGCTCCATCTTGGCCATCAGCTGCTGGACGTGCTCCTGGTGGCTGCGCTCCTGGTCCTGCAGCAGCTGCTTCGTCCTGGCCTGCATCTCCTGGCTCAGCTGGGCCTCCCGCTCGGCCGCCTCGGCCCGCGCCCGCTCCACTGGGGGGGAGGGGGCACATGGTCAGGCCCAGGGGCTCGGGGTGCAGAGCCCTTGCCTGGGTCACTGGGGCATCGGTGCCCAGGAGTCACCAGATCTATGGAGCCAGAGCCCTGGCCCTGGGGTCACCGCGTCCATGGGGCACTGGATGTATGGGGCCCTGGGATCAGTGGATCTATGGTGCCCTGGGGTCACCGGATCTATGGGTCACCGGGCCTGGGAGGTCACAGAGACCCTACCCCGAGGCACCGGATCTATGGGACTGCAGAGCCCTGCTATCTGTGGAGTCCAGGAGTCCCAGGATCTATAGGCCGGGAGGGCCAGGGGTCACTGGGTCGATGGGGCCCTGGGATCACTGGATCTATGGGGCCCTGGAGGTCACAACATCTATGGGGTGCTGGGGTCACGGATCCTGTGGTGGCACACAGCTCTGGCCTTGGATTCACTCCACCAATGGGGCCCTGGGTCACTATGTCCATGGGGCCCTGGGGCCACCAGTTCTATGGGGCTCTGCAGTCACTGGGTTTGGGGTCACTGTGTCCATGGAGCACTTTGTGTATGGGGCCCTTGGGGCCCTGACAGGGGCACCAGAACAGGGGGGGCCAAGGGGCCACTGCTCTTTGTCACTGGGCCTGTGAGGCCAGAGAGCCCCATCCTCAGGCACTGGATCTATGGTGCTGCAGAGCCCTGGCATCTGTGGGGTGCAGGAGCCACAGGATCTATGGAGCCGTCAGGGCCAGGGGTCGCTGGGTCTATGGGGCCGGGAGCGCCAGGGGTCGCTGGGTCTATGGGGCCATGGCGTTCAGGGGGGTGAGTCTGTGGCCAAGAGATCCCCAGATCCATGGGGCCGTGGGGGTCACAGGACTATAAGCCCCAGCTCTGGAGTCACCTTCAATCTCCCTCTGTCTGTCCGTGAGGCTCTGGTCCGTCTGCAGGACGGCCTGGGCCACCGTCTCCTTGGACTTCAGAAACTGCTGCAGCACCTCGGCCGCCTGGGGGCACCGGGGAGAAAGGGGGTGAGCTGGGGCCCTCAGCCCCCCCACCTGCCCACCTGCCCCCGTCCCCTGCACAGCCCCTCCCGCCTGCCCCCCTGCACCTGCCTCCCCACAGACACCTAGGGGGCCCCAGACCAGCCAGAGACTCCGTGCTGCCCTCTCATCCCGTCAGCCAAGGACGAACCTGGACCACAAACCCACAGCGGGATCCAGCGATGCCATTGGTACCTCCCCCGCCAGGGCACCCGCGGGCTGTGTGAGCTGCTCAGAGCCATGGCCAGAGACAGAACCCAGGAGTCCTGGCTCCCAGCCACCCCCCCTGCTCTAACCACCAGACCCCACTCCCCTCCCAGGGCCGGGGATAGAACCCAGGACTCCTGGCTCCCAGCCCCCCCCCGCTCTAACCACCAGACCCCACTCCCCTCCCAGAACTGGGGATAGAACCCAGGACTCCTGGCTCCCAGCCCCAGTTAATGCTATTCAGCCAATTCACCATGATCCCTTTCCCTGGCACCAGCTGGTATTTCTCCACCATCTCCCGCTGGTCGTCCAGGAGGCGCTGGTAGCCCCCGGGCACCGAGTAGCTCCCCTTGCAGACCCGCTTCTCCAGCTCCTGCGACAGCTTCCTCAGCGCGGCCGTGCACCGGTCCGACGACGCCTGCTCGTTCCAGCGGCAGAGCTCAGCGAGCTTGGAGTCCAGCTTGTCCTGTGGAGAGACGGGACATCGGAGGAGAAAGTCCCTGTGCCCCATTCCCTGCCCCAGAGAGCCAGCCAGTGCCCCGACCTGGGGCCAGCGCCCCTGGAGGCCCCATGCCCCACTCCACAGACCCAGCCAGGCCCCTGCCCGGGACCAGATCGGGACCAGCGCCCCCTGGAGCAGAAATGCCCCGTGCCCTATTCCCCCGTGGGTCGCTGCAGGCTGGGGCAGGAGGGGCTGCGCTCCCATCGCAGGGTCCCTGGTACCTTCAGCTGGCGCTGGTATTGCTGCTCCTCGTCCTTGAAGGCGCGCGCCATGAACGCCCGCAGCGCCTCCTGCTCGCACTGGGCGTGCAGCTCCAGCAGCTCCTGCACGCTCTCCGTGGGCAGCGCCGGCCGCCCCAGCTGCTCCTCGTAGGCAGCCACGGCCTCCCCCACCGCCGCCGAGTTCTCGATCTGCGCCAGGGCCAGCACCGCGCTCTCCATGCAGGGCACCGCCCCGCTGCGGATGGCGTCCACGTAGGTCACCGCCAGGTTCCCCAGCACTGCCGGAGGGGCAGGGTCAGCGCCAGGGGGCCCAGCGCGGCCGGAGGGGCAGGGTCAGCGCCAGGGGGCCCAGCGCGGCCGGAGGGGCAGGGTCAGCGCCAGGGGGCCCAGCACGGCCGGAGGGGCAGGGTCAGCGCCAGGGGGCCCAGCAGGGCCGGAGGGGCAGGGTCAGCGCCAGGGGGCCCAGCAGGGCCGGAGGGGCAGGGTCAGCGCCAGGGGGCCCAGCAGGGCCGGAGCAGCAGGGTCAGCGCCAGGTTCCCCAGCGCGGCCGGAGGGGCAGGGTCAGCGCCAGGGGGCCCGGCAGGGCTGGAGGGGCAGGGTCAGCGCCAGGGGGCCCAGCGTGGCCGGAGGGGGCAGGGTCAGCGCCAGGGGGCCCAGTGTGGGGGGCAGGGTCAGTGTCCCCCACCCAGCCCCTCCCACACACTCCAAGACCCCGGCTGCTCCCCTGGAGCTGCCCCTCCCCATGTGCCCCAGTCCACAGACCCCAGCCAGAAATGCCCCCCCCCCGTCCCCCTGAGCAATTGGTGCCTTTTCTCTCCTTGGGATGTGCCTGGCGTCACCCCCAGCCGCAGGACCCTGCTCTGCCTTTCCCTGCAGCCCAGTGGCCCTTTGGGACCCAGGCGTCCCTCCCTGGGGAGACGCGACCGCGCTGCCAGCCAGGCCTCTGCCCATCACCTTCCCCGGGCCCCGCTAACCGGACCTGCCCTGTCTGGCTCTGCACGCCCTGTTCCCCCCCCCCCATGGGTCATTTCCATTCCTCCACCCCCAGCGCCCCTTCTAACCGCGCACCCCAGAGCTGGGTGCAGGCCCCTGCATTGCTCTCACCAGCGCTGGCCCCATGGGACCCCTCCCAGCTCGGTTCACCCGCCCAGCACCCCACGAGCCCCGTTTGCCCCAGTGCCCCCAGCCCAAGGGCTCCCGACACTCACTGGCCCCGGTCACCACGTGGCCGCCCAGGAGGGTCTTGGGCTTCGACGTCTCCCAGACGTGGTGGCAGAACCGGGCCACCTGCTCCTGGAACTCGGGCTGCAGCTTGGCCTCCCGTAGCTTCTCCAGCTGGGCCAGGTCCCTCCTGCTGGCCGGCTGGACGAAGATGAAGCATTTCCGGGCCGGGAAGAACTGGCGGATGCACTTGCGGGGCAGTTTGTAGCGCTGGTCCTGCTCGCTGCTGCCTGGCAAGAGAGGGAAGCCGGGCAGAGCCCTTAGCCAAGATGCGGCTGCTTCTGGGGGGCAGCGCGCGACTGATGAACAGATTCCCGTGGGAGGAAGAGACCCTGCTATCCGGGGGAGGGGGATTGAGGGGAGCCGGGGAACCGTCCCAGCTGGAATGTGGCCAGGACAGTGAAAAAGACGGTTATTCACCGTAGTAACTGGTGTTCTTCGAGATGTGTTGCTCCTATCCATTCCAGTTAGGTGTGCGCGCCGCGCGTGCACGGCTCTCTGGAACATTTTTACCCTAGCAATTCCAGCGGGCCGGCTGGCGCCCCCTGGAGTGGCGCCGCTATGGCGCCGGATATATACCCCAGCCGGCCCGTCCGCTCCTCAGTTCCTTCTTGCCGGCTACTCCGACAGTGGGGAAGGAGGGCGGGTCTGGAATGGATTGGAGCAACACATCTCGAAGAACAACAGTTACTACGGTGAGTAACCGTCTTTTCTTCTTCGAGTGATTGCTCCTATGCGTTCCAGTTAGGTGATTCCCAAGCCTTACCTAGGCGGTGGGGTCGGAGTGAGACGTGGCAGAGTGTAATATTGCGGAGCCGAAGGCTGCGTCGTCTCTTGATTGCTGCACCAACGCGTAGTGGGAAGCGAAGGTGTGGACAGAAGACCAGGTGGCCACTCTACAGATGTCCTGGATGGGGACATGAGCCAGGAAGGCGGCCGACGAGGCGTGCGCTCTCGTAGAGTGAGCGGTGAGGCGGCATGGTGGCACGCGAGCAAGCTCGTAGCATGTCCGGATACACGCTGTGACCCAGGAGAAAATCCGTTGGGAGGAGATCGGTTCGCCTTTCATGCGGTCAGCAACCGCTACGAACAGCTGGGGCGAACGCCAGAAGGGCTTAGTCCGCTCAATGTAAAAAGCGAGCGCCCTGCGGACGTCCAGGGTGTGAAGCTGTTGCTCACGAGATGAAGCGTGCGGTTTCGGGAAGAAGACCGGCAGGAAGATCTCCTGGTTGAGGTGGAAGGCCGACACCACCTTAGGGAGGAAGGCCGGATGTGGTCGAAGCTGCACCTTGTCCCCGTGGAAGACGGTGTATGGTGGACCCACCGTTAGAGCACGGAGCTCAGAGACTCGCCTCGCTGATGTAATGGCGACGAGGAAGGCTGTCTTCCAGGAGAGGTAGAGCAGAGAGCACGTGGCCAAGGGCTCAAAGGAGGGACCCATCAGCTTGGCCAGCACGAGGTTCAAATCCCAGGTCGGGGCAGGACGCCGCACCGGCGGTACAAGCGGTCCAGGCCTTTAAGGAAGCGGGAAACCATCTGGTTGGAGAAGATGGACCGACCTTCCACAGATGGACGAAAGGTGGACACGGCTGCCAGGTGAACTCTCAAGGAGGAGACCGCAAGACCTTGCTCCTTAAGGTACCAGAGGTAGTCCAGGATGGTAGGGACAGGGACTACGAAGGGATTGAGGCCTCGTTGGTCACACCAGAGCGCGAACCGCTTCCATTTCGCGAGGTAGGTGGAGCGAGTGGAAGGCTTTCTGCTCTCTAGCAGGACGTGCTGAACTTCCGCCGAACAGTCCCTCTCTGCGTGGGTCAACCACGCAGGTACCAAGCTGTAAGATGGAGGGACTGCAGGTTCGGATGGCGGAGTCTGCCGAAGTCCTGTGTGATGAGGTCCGGCCACAACAGAAGGGGGATGGGATCCTGAACGGAGAGCTCCAGCAGCAGGGTGTACCAATGCTGCCTCGGCCAGGCCGGAGCTACGAGTATGACGCGGGCTCTGTCCCTCCGTAGCTTCTGTAGCACTCGGTGTACGAGCGGGAACAGAGGGAAGGCGTAGAGGAGGTGATCCTTCCAGGAGTAAAGGAAGGCGTCCGACAGGGAGCCCGGCGAGTGACCCCGGAACGAGCAAAACAGGTGGCATTTCCTGTTCTCCTTGGACGCGAATAGGTCTACTTGGGGAAACCCCCACCTCTTGAAGATTGTGTGCACGACATCGGGAGGGAGAGACCACTCGTGGGAGAGGAATGACCTGCTGAGATGGTCGGCCAGCGTGTTCTGCACTCCCGGAAGAAAGGACGCTTCCAGGTGAATGGAGTGGGTCACGCAGAAGTACCACAGGAGCATCGCCTCCTTGCAGAGGAGGGAGGAGCGGACTCCGCCCTGCTTGTTCATGTAGAACATCGCCGTTGTGTTGTCCGTGAATACTGTCACGCAGCGGCCTTGCAGGCGGGTGCCGAAGGTGTGACACGCCAAACGGATCGCTCGCAGCTCGCGGATGTTGATGTGTAGAGCGAGCTCTTGGGGTGACCAAAGGCCTTGGGTGTGTAGGTCGCCCAGGTGAGCTCCCCAGCCGAGTGCTGAGGCATCCGTGGTCAGAGTGGCGGATGGGCGAGGAGGGTGGAACGGGACTCCCGCACACACGACCTCCGGGTCTAGCCACCAGCGGAGGGACTCGAGGGTTGGCTTGGTGACTGTGACCACCATGTCGATGGGATCTCGATGCGGCCGGTACACTGACGCTAGCCAGGACTGGAACGGCCGTAGGTGGAGCCGCGCGTACGCGGTGACATATGTACAGGATGCCATGTGGCCCAGGAGGCAGAGGCAGGATCGCGCCGTCGTGGTCGGGAAGGTGACGAGGTCTCTGATGATGGAGACCATTGTCTGGTGGCGCAATCGTGGCAGGCAGGCCCTGGCCAACGTGGAGTCGAGAACCGCTCCAATGAACTCCACGCGCTGCGACGGAATCAATGAGGACTTCTCGGCATTGATGAGAAGACCAAGTCGTTGAAAGAGGAACAGGACTTCTGTCATCTGGTCCATTACCAGCCGCCGAGACTTTCCACGAATCAGCCAGTCGTCGAGATACGGGTAGACGTGTATCTGACGACGGCGGAGGGCTGCGGCAACCACCGCCATGCATTTGGTAAACACCCTTGGTGCCGTGGAAAGGCCGAAGCGTAGTACCGCAAACTGGTAGTGCGCCTCACGAAGTGGGACTGTTTGCACTGGGGGCTGGGTACAGACCCTAAGTATCTAGCAGCAAAAGTCCGTGCAGCCAAATGCCTGACACTCTGTCTCCTAGCAACTGATGGCCGGGCCCCTCCCTGCAAAGGTGCGGGCTAAAGGTGTTGGAGACAAAGGGGTCAGGTGACCTCCTGGCCCGGGAAAGAGGCAGAGCAGGGAGGAGGGGCCGGAGGGGGACTGCGAGACGGGAGTTGGCTGGAGAAGAGAGGGGAGGCAGGGAGACCGGGCTCTGATCCCCGGGGTGGGGGGCTGGGAGGCCCCCAAGATGGACCTAACCGGGGAGATCCGGTTATCTGTGCCTGCAAGACCTGTCCTGGACTGTGTTCCTGTCGTCTAAATAAACCTTCTGCTTAACTGGCTGGCTGAGAGTCCTGGTGAATCGCAGGGAGCCGGGGGTGCAGGGCCTGACTCCCCCACACTCCGTGACAACGGGGGACTCGAGGGCACTGGCAGGTTGCAGGGGGGAAGCCTTATGCCGGCCGCGCCCCTTCCCCACCCCAGTACCCCTGGGGTGCACACTGGGCTGGGGCCTTCTCCCCACGTTCCAGTCTGGGGGGCTGTGATTCGGGCTCTCTCGGTTCAGAGCCCCCCTTCTGACCCTGGTCCCCCTCTGGACAGACTCCTCGGGGCGGGGCAAGGGTCTTACAGTCATCTCCCCCCTGTCCCGGGCCTTCCCCCCCCTCTGGCAGGGGTCACAGGAGCGGCAGTGCTGCCGGACATGGGCAAAGACCCCAGGCCAGTAATAGTTCTGTAGCAGCCGCTGCTGGGTACGCCAGGCTCCCTGGTGCCCTGAGGGGGGAATGTCATGGGCCTGGCACAGCAGCTGGTGGCGATACTCCTGGGGTACCACCAGCTGCCTCCTGATCCCCCCTGACTCCATCTTCCCTGGGGGAGCCCATTCTCGGTACAGGAACCCCTTCTCCCACAGGAACCTTTTCCGGCCACCTCGTCCCATGGTCTGTCCCCCCCCGAGGCTGGTCAGGTCCCCTATCCTCCGCAAGGAGGGGTCTTCCCGCACCGCGGCCTGGTACTCAGCCGCTGGGGCAGGGACGGGGATCTGCTCTCTCTCACCGGCTGGGTCTGGGGCCACAGCGTCTCTGAGCCCTGTCCCTGGGCGTTCCCTCCACACCGGGTCAGGGTCCGGCGCCTCGGGCAGAGTACCTTCCCCGGTGTCAGGGTGCAGAGCCCTGCGCCGACTCTGACTATGGTTCACGGCCAGGGCACCCCGTGTGTTCCTGGGCCAGTCCTCGAGATTCCCCCCCCATTAACACCTCCGTGGGCAAATGTGGGTGCACCCCCACGTCCTTGGGGCCCTCCTTGTCCCCCCACTTTAGGTGTACCCTCGCCACAGGCACCCTGAATGGGGTCCCGATCACACCCCTCAGGGTCAGGTAGGCGTTGGGCACCATCCGATCTGAGCCTACCACCTCGGGCCGGGCCAGCGTCACCTCTGCGCCCGTATCCCAGTACCCAGTGGCCTCCTTCCCGTCTACCTCCAGGGGAACAAGGCACTCGCTCCGGAGGGGTAGTCCTGTGCCCACCCTGTAAACCCCAAACTCAGGGCTGGGAGCATCCAGCCCCTCGGAGGGGTCAACCCGGGGCCCCCCTCCCTCCTTCGCAGGTGGTACGCGGCCAGCCCCCCTTTCCTGCGAGCACTGCCCCTCATCCGGCTGGGTCTCTACCAAGTCGACCCGGTATGGGGTTGGTCTGCTCAGTTTGTCCCGGAGCTTGGGGCACTGGGCCCGTATGTGGCCCGGTTGGCCACATTGATAGCAGCCCATGTCTCGTGGGTCCCCTCGAGTGGGACGGCTGGACCTGACGCCAGATGTTTCCCTTTGGTGGGGGTCCTCCCTCGGCCCCTTCTGGGAGGTCCCATGGTGACTCTCTCTCTGCGTTGAGGCAGACCTGCTCCTTCGAGACGCCTCCCTATTATCCCTTGCCCGACTGTCCATGTATTGGTTGGCCAGCTGGCCGGCGTGCTGCGGGTTCTCCGGCTTCTGGTCCATCAACCACAGCTTCAGGTCGGATGGGCACTGCTCATACAGGTGCTCCAGTACGAATAGGTCAAGCAGGTCCTCTCTGGTTTGGGCCCCAGCTGTCCACTTGCGGGCATACCCCTGCACCCGGTTGACCAGTTGTAGGTATGTGACCTCCCGGGTCTTACGTTGTCCCCGGAACCTCTTCCGGTACATCTCCGGGGTCAGCCCAAACTCGCGGAGCAGGGCCTCTTTGAACAGGTTGTAGTCCCCCGCCTCCACCCCTTTCATTCGGCTGTACACCTCCACGGCGGTGGAGTCCAGTAAGGGGGTGAGAAACGGGATCCTGTCTGCAGGGTCAACCTGGTGCAGCTCGCAGGCGTTCTCAAAGGCCGTCAGGAAGGTGTCTATGTCCTCCCCCTCCTTACGCCGGGCCAGGAAGCTCTTATCGAAGCTCTTTGTAGGCTTGGGCCCCCCCTCACTCGCCGCAGCTGGGGCCTCCCTGCTTTTCAGCTGGGCCAGGTCCAGCTCATGTTTGCGTTGTTTCTCCTTCTCCCTTTCCTCGTATTCGCGTTGCTTCTCCTTCTCCCTTTCCTCGAATTCACGCTGCTTCTGCCGGTCCTCCATCTCCATCAGTTTGATCTCTCTCTCCAAGTCCAGCCGCCTGTGCTCCACGGAGGCCGAGCGTCGCCGGGACGATCCCCTGCTGGCCGGGGGGGTCACGGTGCCCCCCGTAGCTGGGCTCCTCCTCCCCCTCCCCCTAGGCCTAGGGGTGGGGGGTCTCAAGGAGCCCTCAGCGGCCGGCTGCCCACTCCCAGCGGGGGCAGACACTGGTGCCTGCGCTGCATCGGCCTGGCTGCTTCCCGCAGAGACAGGGACCGGTTCATTCCTGCGATCTCTCTCCTCCAGCCGGGCAATCAGCTGGGCCTTGGTGAGCTTCCCACTGCGCAGCCCCCTCTGCTTGCACAGCTCCACCAGCTCACACTTGCGCTTCTGGGAATACATCTTCCTGCTGGCCGCTCGCAGGCCGGGGTGTTCGCCGCTCCCCACAGGTTCCAGGGGGACCCCTAGTGTGCCAGTCCTTGAGGTCACCCCCGCTCTGCCAGGGTCGAGCTGCAGACCCCTCCGCCCCGGGGACTGCTCGCTGTGATCCCCCGGGGGACCCTGTTACTGCAAAGTCCTTCTCTCTGGCCACACTGCCCCAGGGGTTAATCGCCCCTTCGTTTTACTGCTCCCCAGTCACTTACGGCAGGAAGCGCTGTCCACGGGGTGCTGCCGATCCCACCGCTGCCACCAGTTGTCACGGAGTGTGGGGGAGTCAGGCCCTGCAGCCCCGGTCTCCCTGCCGATTCACCAGGACTCTCAGCCAGCCAGTAAAGCAGAAGGTTTATTTAGACAACAGGACACAGCCCAACACAGGTCTTGCAGGCACAGATAACCGGATCTCCCCGGTTAGGTCCATCTTGGGGGCCTCCCAGCCCCCCCCCGGGGATCAGAGCCCGGTCTCCCTGCCTCCCCTCTCTTCTCCAGCCAACTCCAATCCCCCCAGCCCCCCTCCGGCCCCTCCTCCCTGCTCTGCCTCTTTCCCGGGCCAGGAGGTCACCTGACCCCTTTGTCTCCAACACCTTTAGCCAGCACCTTTGCAGGGAGGGGCCCGGCCATCAGTTGCTAGGAGACAGAGTGTCAGGCATTTGCTGCTAGATACTTAGGATCTGTACCCAGCCCCCAGTGCAAACAGTCCCACTTCGTCACAGCCTCGTTGACTACGAACCGCAGGTAGCGTCGATGGGGAGGGTAAATCGTGATATGGAAGTACGTGTCCTTCATGTCGAGGGCGGCAAACCAGTCTCCCGGATCCAGAGAGGGAATGATGGTCCCTAAGGTGACCATGCGAAACTTGGGCTTGAGCAGGTACTTGTTCAGCTCGCGAAGGTCCAGGATAGGACGTAGCCCCCCTTTCGCCTTGGGGATGAGAAAATAACGGGAATAGAATCCCCTGCCCCACCTGTCTTGAGGCACTGCCTCTATGGCACCCAGGCTCAACAGAGTCTGGACCTCTTGCAAGAGGACTTGCTCGTGAGAGGGGTCCCTGAAGAGGGACAGGGAGGGTGGGTGGGAAGGGGGGGGCGAAACAAACTGAAGGCGGTAACCCGACTGGATTGTTTGGAGCACCCAGTTGTCTGAAGTTATATGGGACCACGCCGAAAAGAAATGGGAGAGGCGGTTGCAAAACAAAAGGGTAGGATCCGGTGGAGAGACTGATGGGCCGTCCTCGGGCGTCCCATCAAAAGGCCTGCTTGGAGCCTTGCGGGGCCTTGGAAGGGCCCTGGGCCTGGTTGCACCTATTGCCAGAGGGACGACGGCGATTCTGGCCTGGTCGCCTGCTGTTGTACGGGTGGTACCGCTGTTGAGGGAAAGACCGGGAGGGTTGTTGCCAGAAGGACCTGCGCTGCGGAGCCGGTGTGTGCATCCCGAGGGTGCGGATGGCGATGCGACCGTCCTTCAGGGTCTGGATCCGGGTATCAGTTTTCTCGGAGAAAAGACCCTGGGTGTCAAAGGGCAGGTCCTGCAACGTATACTGCACCTCTGGTGGCAGGGTGGAGGACTGCAGCCAAGAGATGCGCCGCATCGTCACCCCTGAGGCCAAGGTCCGAGCTCCTGAGTCCGCAGAGTCAAGGGCGGCCTGGATGGAGGACCTGGACGATTTCTTCCCCTCCTCCAACAACGCGGAGAACTCCTGGCGGGAGGCTGTTGGTAGGAGCTCTGTAAATTTCGCCAGGGACGCCATGATGTCATACACGTACCTGGCGAGGAGGACCATCTGGTTGGCGATGCGAAGATGCAGGCCGCCAGCCGAGTAGACCTTGCGGCCTAACAGGTCCATTCGCCGCGCGTCCTTCGACTTTGGCGCAGGGGCAGGTTGACCATGCCTCTCCCTGTCGTTGACCGACTGAACGACCAACGAGTCCGGGGTCGGGTGAGTATACAGATACTCGTAGCCCATGGGGGGGGCTGAGTACTTGCGCTCAACCCCACGGGCCGTAGGAGGGACGGACGCAGGCGTCTGCCAGAGTGTGGTGGCGTTCTTTTGTATCGTCCTAACGAACGGTAATGCCACGCACACTGGAGCCTCCACTCCAACGACATTTGTTATGGGGTCCTCGTCCTCCTGGACCTCCGCCACGGGGAGAGCCATGGCCGTCGCCACGCAGCGAAGCAGGTCTTGGTGCGCCCTGAGGTCTATCGGCGGAGGATCCTTGGCAGATGCTCCAGCCACCGCCTCGTCAGGTGAGGATGACGAGGACAAGCCCTGGACGACAGCCTCCATCGATGGACCTGCTGACTGCTCGTCGGCTGGGCCGGGCTGCGTGTGCCTCTGGGGGTCAGGCGGTATGGAAACCGCGCCCGGTGGCGAAGGGGCCGGTCGGCTGACGGTCGCCTCTGGTACCCTGCGCTCGGAGGCAGGGGCTCTTGGAGGGAACAGCACCCCCTGAGTCTCATACTGGGTCCAGGGAACCCAGAAGCCCCACTGCTGTGCCCCCTGAGGTTGGCCTTGTGGGGTAGGTGGCAGGTGCCCGTTACTGTCTGCCCCGGAAGCAACCGACGCGGGGCGGGATGGCCATGGAGGCACCGAGGCGCTGATGGATTGCGCCGTCGAATGAGGCAGTCTGTCCCCGGACGGTGCCGAGGATCGGTGCCGATCTGCACGGTACCGGGATGGTGACCGAGACCAACGTCCGGTGCGGTGCCGGGAGCTCGACCGGGATCCGGACCTGCGGTGCTGGGAGCAGCTGCGCGAGTCGTGGTGCCGGGAACGGTACCGGGAAGCAGACCTCCGTCGGTGCCGACGCAAAGGCGATCGGGACCTGGAGTGATGCCGGGAGTGCGACCGGTACCGCGATGTCGAATGGTACCGGGACTGCGACCGGCGTCGGGACGGCGACCGGTACCGCGATGGCGAGCGGTGCCGAGATCTCGAGCGACGGGACGGTGACCTGCGGCGGGACCGGGAACGTGACCAGGACCGGGAGCGTCGTCCGTGCCGTCTATCCGGAGAGGGGGGCCGTATCATCATTGCTGGCTTTCCCGCCGAAACGACAGCCCGCACCGGTGGTGCCGGGGGCCGGAGGTTCGGTGCCTCTGTGAGCTCTATGAGCTCGCGCGCCATGGAGAAAGTCTCTGGCGTCGAAGGCAGCCGGAACTCAACCGCGGTCGGTGCCGGTGAGCGTGGCGGTGCCGGACTCGACGGCCCTTGCGGCGCCGGAGTCAACGGCCCGGTGCACGTCTTGTGCACAGCCACAGCGGGGACCGCAGGTGGCGCAATTGTCTTGGCTGCTAGGCTCTCAGCGTGGGACTTGGCACCCACTTTCACCGGCTTGCGCTTCCGTGATGGCGACAGGGAGCGGTGCCGGGCCTTCGGTGCCGGTGGCTGAGGCCGTGGAGTCTCGGTGCTGGAACGGCCCGGGGCCGCCGGTGCGCTCCGTACCGATGATGAAGCCTTTGGCGCCGGCACGGACGGTGCCGGGGGCTGGAGCGAAGCCTCCATGAGGAGCTGTTTTAATCTTATGTCCCGCTCCTTACGTGTCCGGGGTTTGAAAGAGGAACAGATAGGGCACTTATCTGCCCTGTGACTCTCACCGAGGCAACGGAGGCAGGAGTCGTGCGGATCCCCTACTGGCATAGGCCGCTGGCAAGATGCACAGGGCTTAAAGCCCGGTGCCTTGGGCATGAGCCCGCACCGGGGGAGGAAAGGGAGGGGAAACCCCCCTTAACCTTATCCTAAAAACCAACTATCTATACTAATCACTAAATGAACTATATACACGAAAAAGTAGCGAGAGCTAGGGTTGTGGAGGACAGAGAGCACTCCACTGTTCCAACTGGCCGTCACGGGTGGAAAGAAGGAACTGAGGAGCGGACGGGCCGGCTGGGGTATATAACATGCGCCATAGCGGTGCCACTCCAGGGGGCGCCAGCCGGCCCGCCGGTGTTGCTAGGGTAAAAAAGTTCCGAGATGCCGTGCACGCGCGGCGCGCACACCTGACTGGAATGGACAGGAGCAACACATCTCGAAGAAGAAGTCCCAATTCCCAGGAACTGGTAACACCCGTCAGGTGTTGAGCTTGTGTCTTGAGCAAAAGTCGCCCCTGGCAGCACAGCCCTGAGAGCCAGGGGAGAGCCCCCACCCCACCCCCTTAGCTCTGCCCTGGGGCACTGGGCCGGCACCGCTCCCCTACCTGGATTTAGTTTCAGGGCGTTCTCCAGGTACTCGTCCTCGGTGATCTCCCGCCCGTCCAGCTGCAGCTGCAGCGTGAAATCCCGCACGGCCCACACGAAGGCCGGGAAGAACCGCACGAACTCGGTCGAATCCTCCCCCTCCTGCCGGCCGCCCTCGCCTGCCGCCTTCACCTCCATGTCCTCTCGGCCGCCCTCAGCCGCTGGTTTCGCCTTCATGCCCTTTCGGCCGCCCTTACTTGCTGCCTTCACCTTCATGTCCCCTCGGCTGCCTTGACCCACCGGTTTCGCCTTCATGCCCTTTCGGGCGCCCACACCCTTTGTCTTCACCTTCACGCCTTTACTTGCCGGCTTCACCTTCATGTCCTCTCGGCCGCCCCCACCCGCCGGCTTCACCTTGATGCGCTCCGTCAGCTCCGTCACGTAGCTGGGGGCCGGCTAAGGAGGAGGAGATGTGGTGCCCCCCGCAGCGGGGTCCTGCTCCCTCAGGACCCCCTACCCACCTGTGATGGGGCTCGGAAGGGACTGCGGGTAGGGGAGGATAGTCCATCACAACACCAGTGGTGAGCTGGAGCCGGTTCCCACAGGTTCCCAAGAACCGGTTGGTAAAATTAGTTTTTTACCAGGTAAAATTAGTTTTTTACCAGGTAAAATTAGAGCTCCATGGAGAACCGGTTGTTAAAGGGCCGGGGATGGGCAAAGAACTCCGGTCCGCGGGCCGGACCATCCTGCTCCCAGGATTCCCAGCTGGGGAGGCTGAGACTCCCCTGGCCCTTCCCCCGCTTCCCCCCAGCTGCAGTGTGGCCAGCCGCTGGCACCGGCTGGGCAGCTCAGCTGAGCTCTAGAGTTGTCCTGCTGCCGCTTTTTGAGGGGCCCAGCAAGCTGTGGGGGGGGGGGCTGTTGCAAGCTCCAGGGCTGGCCAGAGGGGAGGGGAGGGGGCAAGTGGGGCAATTGGCCCAGGCCCTGCAGGGGCCCCCAGCCCCACAAGGATCTCTCCCCCGGCCTCTCCCCCACCCTCCCCCTTAAATCAGAACTTTTTATAGGGAACCGGTTGTAAAGATTTTGGCAGCTCATCACTGTACAACACCCAGTGCCCTGCACGTGAAGGAGCGACTCTGACAGCTGGTGGCAGTAGTGGGTTGTTATCCATCACGCGGATGGGCACTAGAGGGGGCCGTGGTGCACATCCTGCGCCGTGCATCACAATTTTGCTGGGGGTGAAGCGTTTGGATGGAACCGCGGGACCCTTCCCCGGGGAAGATGCCCCCCAGCCCCCAGGCAAGGATACTGCAGCTGGTCCATGGCCTGCTGATTGATGGTGCCCATGCTGTTATAGACCAGGGTGCTGCTGAGCAGCACGGCCAACGCGAAGATCCACGTGTCGTTCTTCCCGTCGCCCTGGAACGACACCCACCGTCACCGTCCCAAGCGCGTCCCAGCCGCAGAGCTCACAGCCCATCACAAAGCACGGCAGGATTGCCAGCCCCATGGCACAGATGGGGAAACTGAGGCACAGGACAGGGTGGCAAGTGGAACAGCCCCCAGCTCTCTGGAGTCCCAGCCCAAGTCACATTGAATTCCCATTCTCCAACCCAGCAGAGTCACTATTCGGGGTTGGCATATTCCCCTCTCCCAATCTGTTAAATCCCCAGCTCCTGGAGGCATGGGAGGGGGCGGGAGGTCCCACTGCTCCCCTCTTACTGATGAAAGTTCCTAAGCCACACGGCTGCATTTAAACTTTGGGAAGGCGACACCTCCCTGCCCCCCGGGGTCCAGCTGCAGCGGCCCCCACTGCAGGCTCGGGGTTTGCAGCTGCTCTCGTGCATTTTTCAGGTTCCATCCTCTTTTATCCCCAGTGGCGGCAGCGCCGGCTCTTTCCTCTCCCTACGGCAGGGCGAAGCCAACGTAAGGCCAAGGCTGCGGGATCCTTCTCAAAGGATCCATTTTATCGGCTGTGTCTGTGCCCCTCTCCAGAGCGAATGTATTTATCGTCACACCCCCTCTGGTAGGCGGGTGGGGAAACTGAGTCCAAGCTCACACTGGGGGTCTGTGGAGCAGGGATTTGAACCCGGCTCTCCGGAATGCCAGCCCTGCCCTCCAGCCCTCCAGCGGGGCGGAAATTGTCACTGAAGAACATTCAATTTTTTACACCAAAACCACTGACGAAACGGGGACAGTTAAGGTGAATTTCCTCACTTGAAAAATTATTGGGAATAAAAGTTTCTGAACTGTGGAAACGGCCCAACTGGGTTTTTCAAGGCAAAACGACGTCTCGGTGTCAATGTTTTGGTAAATTTGGACAAGTTCAAAAGAAATAAAATGGAAAATAAAAATAAAATGTTTGGAAATGATCCATGTTTTTTGCGTGACCCAGAGCCAGGGCACGTTTCCGATTTTCAAGCCCTGGCACTTTCCCCCCCATTTTGACAATTCAGGACAGGAAACATTTTAAACGTCTCAACAGCTCGTCCTGGGCGGGAGAAGCGTTTCCAGCCCC
This sequence comes from Mauremys mutica, assembly GCF_020497125.1. NCBI lineage: Eukaryota > Metazoa > Chordata > Testudines > Geoemydidae > Mauremys > Mauremys mutica. The sequence continues at coordinate 8,351,666 of NC_059088.1, read as the reverse complement.
ACCCCGGCCTCCCTTCCCAGCCCCGCCACGGCATCCCCAGCCCTCCGGACATTGGCACGGCCCCTGAGAGGGCGCTGGCTCCGCCTTGGACGCTGCCTCCTTCCCCTGCAGGGGGTTTGCTAGGAGTGTCTGTGCGCAGAGGGGCAGGGAGCTCCTTAAATACCCCATCCCCTTTCCCAGCATGCCTTGCCCTGAACTACAACTCCCAGCAGCCCCTGCGTGCCAAGGGGCGTTCCCTCCTGCAAAGCCAATTGGCTGATTCTCATAGGCTGCCCCCCTCCACCCCCCACTCACCTTGCCCACATCGCCCAGCCCCTCGGTGTCCAGCAGCACCAGGGTGTGGCCGGCCCAGCGGGGGTGGGGCAGGCACCACATCCAGATGCCCTTGGTGTGCGACTGGATGGTGGAGCCCAGCGAGAACCCTGCGGAGAGAGGGGCGGAGCTGGGACAGACGCAGAGCGAGGGGACCCAGGAGTCCTGCCCCCCGACCACTAGACCCCACTCCCCTCCCAGAGCCAGAGAACCCAGAGTCCTGGCTCCCAGCCCCTCCCTCCTCCTCTCACCCACTAGACCCCACTCCCTCCCAGCGCAAGGAGAGAACCCAGGAGTCCTGCCCCCCCTGACCACTAGACCCCCCACTCCCCTGCCAGCACCAGGGAGAGAACCCAGGAGTCCTGGCGCCCGGGGGCCGGGCTCACGTCTCTCACCCGTTCTCTTGCTGGCCAGGCGGTTCATGAGGTAGGACTTGCCGGTGCGGTACAGCCCGGCGATGGCCACCACCACCACGGGCTGGGAGATCTCCGCCAGCACCCGCAGCGCCTCCTGCTGCACCCGCAGCTCCCCCGCCGGGCTGTTCTCCACCAGGCAGATGGGGGCCGGCATGGGGATCTCCATCGCGCTGGGGGGGCGGCCTGCGGGACACGGAGCGGGGAGGGTCAGCGGGGTGGGGTGAGACATGGGGAGGGAATGAGACACAGAGCCGTGTCCCCCCAAACTGTGGGAGACCCTTCCCCTGCCCCGTGCAGCGTACGGACCCCAGCGTCGCCCGCGGCAGCTCACCCCGGGGCAGACAAGCCCTGGCGCTCCTGGGCATCACTGCAGACCCCCAGCCGGTGCCCCCTGGGCTCTGGCGGTGATTTGAAGGGCTGAAGGCTCCTGGCCGCTGCAGCAGCAGGCGGGAGCCCCGGGCCCTTTAAAATCGCCAGGCCCAGGGGCAGCTGCCCCTTTTCCTCGCCCCCGATCGGTTGGGTTTGCGTCCTGGCCGCATCGACCCACTTTCACCTCCGCTCGTTAGTCCCTGGACGCAGGACCCGGCGCTTCGCCCGGTGAAATCTCGTCCCGTTTCTGTGACTCCAGTTCACAGGGTCGCCCAGGTCACCGGGTGGGATATTCCGGTCCTCCCCCGCCCTGCTAATGCCTCCCCCCCGGGCCAGCCGCAAACCCCCCCCGTGGGCCAAGGGCCGTAATGAACCCGGTAAATCCGGCTGGTCCCAGAGGGAGCCGTGAGGGGCTCCGCTAGCGACTCCCCAGCCTGGCAGTTCCCCGGTCGGGGTGACCCGCTGTCGTCCCCCCTTCAACCACTTCCTTGTCCCCCTTCCCGGGCTCCTAGTAACCCCCGTCTCCTCCCAGGTGAGGGACAGTCTGGGGGGCCCTGGGCCAAACGCCTCCTGGCCCCGGGGAGACTCGAGCCACCGCGTGTCCTGTGGGTCCGCTCCAGAACAGACACTGGGACTGCTCCGCCCCCTGCAGCCCACGCGTGAACCGGCCCCACTCCGCGTAACGCCCGGCGCCCCCAGACCCGGCCCAGGGCCGCAGCCGGGAGCAACTCTCGGCCCCTCGCTCCGGCTGCCCGAGGCTGGGGGGGAGCCCCCTATTCCCCCCCCAAATTCCACCCATGGCTGCCCCTGCCCTGACCCCCGTGGATCCGAGCCCCCGGGAGCCGCCCAGGGGAGCAGCGGGACGGGACCCACCTGCCCGGGCCGCGGGGTCCGCTCGGGGTCCGCGGTCTCCCTCCCGCGGCGCTGGGCGGCTCTGAGCCGAGCCAGGAAACGGAGCGAGTCCGATGGAACCCGAAAGCAGCTGATGCGGCCCCTTTATCGAGGGATCCAGCCCGACCCCCTGGCGGCGCCGCCCCTCGCCCACCCCGGGGCCGGCCCCACAGCCCGGCCACAGCCTCCAGGTGCCGCCCCGCACTGCGGGGGGGCAACCCCCCATCTCTGCCAATCTGACCGGGGGAAACCCCCCGCTCTGGATCCCCTCCCTTCCCAGAGCCGGGGAGAGAACCCAGGAGTCCTGGCTCCCAGCCCCCCTGCTCGCCCCCCTGCTCTAACCCACCAGCCCCCACTCCCCTCCTAAAGCCAGGAGAGAACCCAGGAGTCCTGGCTCCCAGCCCACCTCCACAACCCTCACAGTAAGAGCTGGCCCCAATGCAGTCCTCAGGGGCTCCAGGCTGCAGGGAGCAGGGCAGGGGGTCAGTAGGGGGCGCCAGGTGGCAGGGAGTGGGGCGGGAGTCAGTAGGGGGCACTGGATGGCAGGGAGCGGGGTGAGGGATCTGTAGGATGCACCAGGCAGCAGGGAGCTGGGCAGGGGGGTCAGTAGGGGGCGCCGGGCAGCAGGGAGTGGGGTGGGAGTCAGTAGGGGGCGCTGGATGGCAGGGAGCGGGGTGAGGGATCTGTAGGATGCACCAGGCGGCAGGGAGCGGGGCGGGGGGGTCAGCAGGGGGTGCCGGGCAGCAGGGAGCGGGTTGCGGGGAGGGAAACTGAGGCAAGGGGGGTGAGGCAGTGCCTGTAGCTGAGCTTGGACCCAGCACCCACGCCCAGCACACTCTGCCCTCTAAGCAAGGGGGCAGCAGGAGGCTTTGCAGCAAGGCCGCCTGCTAGATGCACTTCAGACCACTGTGCTGTGTGTCATGGCCCCTGTACTACCAGCATCTGCCTCTGCGCCTGGAGAGCCGGTGTGGCAAACCCGGGGTTACACCCCCCAGGACGGAGATGCAGGCCCCAGGGGCTCCGGTCGTCCCCACCAGCTGGGTGGCTGCAGGGTCAGCCGGGGTCACCAGCTCGGAGAGACTCATCCCTCTCTCCCACCCCCAGGTTTCCCGGAATCAGCCTCCTGCTAGGAAAGGCTGCGGCTGCTTTCGGTTTCCACCTGCCTCTGACGCGCTCTGGGGATTTTGCGCTGCCACACGCGGCTCATTGGCCTGGTATGTGAGTTGGCATCAGGGACAGTCTCTGAAAACGTCCGTCCCACGTGCAGCCGCAGCCTGAACAGGAACCGGCCGGGAGGGGCCGGCGGCGCGGGGGCGATAATCGGACACACTCACATGCTGCTGGCCGGGGGCCGCCCGGGCCGCCCCTGAGCCCTGCGGGCAGCTGTGAGAACTGGAGGGGGGGCCGAGAGGGGCCATAACACTCTTCGGAGGTGGGAGCCGGCTCCCCCCGGGGAGAGCTTGAAAAGACGGGGGCTGGTCAGCTTGGCAAAGAGACACCTGGGGGGGGTGACTGAGGTCTCTACAATTGTCACGGACTCACAGATCGGGCCCACGCGTGGCCCCATGCGGTCCATGGAGGGGGGGGTGCCCCTTCCAGTGCGACAGCCCCTCTCGGGGGGGCCACTGTCTCCAGGGGTCAGGCCCCCCCACCTCCTGGAGCCGCTCCCCTCTGAGCCTCAGCACGTCTGTCTCTGCCGTGAGCCCCCCAGGGAGTCCCCTCGCTCTGGGCCCCCCCCGGGCCTCCTCACCCCCGCAGGGGACGATCTCCCCCCCCCCCCCCGTTCTCTAGCCCAGAGCGACTCCCCCAGCGTAACACAGGAGGTTTATTGAGGGTTGAACCCAGCACAGGAAACTCTCCGGCCTCAGGCCTGGCCTCCCTCAGCCCAGCACATCCCAGTCCCCCTGCAGCCAGGGGGGCTCTGCCTGCTCCCCCTCCAGCCCCAGCCCCCCTGCTCCCAGCTGGGCCTCCGATACCCCCGGCCCCAGGCCCCCTCTGTCCATTGTCTCCTCTCCAGGGAAACAGGGTTTCCCGGAATCAGCCTCCTGCTAGGAAAGGCTCCAGCTGCTTTCGGTTTCCACCTGCCTCTGACGCGCTCAGGGGATTTTGAGGTGCCACATGCGGCTCATTGGCCTGGTATGTGAGGTGGCATCAGGGACAGTCTCTGAAAACGTCCGTTCCACATGCAGCCGCAGCCGCAGCCTGAACAGGAACCGGCCGGGAGGGGCCGGCGGCGCGGGGGCGATAATGGCAGGCCTGGGTCTCCTCTCCTCTCCGCCCCCCTCTGGCTGGAGCCGGCTGGTCAGGGCACCGGGGTCCTCTCCCCGCAGCCCATTGTCCCCACTGGCCAGAACCGGCTGTGACTCCTGAGCTGGGTCTCCGGGTCACCAGGTCACCAGTCACTGGGGTCTCCATCCTCCAGGCCGGGCCGGGGTCCCGAGTCCCTCTCTGGTCCTGTGTCCCAACAAACTCCCTCTCCCCTCCCCTCGTTAAACCAGTGACACCCAGGGACACTGAGTCCCACCCCCTCTGCCTGCAACCCCCTGGAAAACACAGAAAACCCAAGAAAACCCCCCACTTTGTCACAACAATCATGGCTGGTGCGGAGAAATGTGTCATCACATGTCACCACCCGCTGACATTAATGAGCAGCAGGTTTCAACCCAACAGCAGGAAGCATTTCTTCACCCAAGGCACCGTTAACCTGTGGAACTCCCTGCCAGGGGATGTTGTGGAAGCCAGCAGGAGAGCAGGGTTCAGCAAGAACTAGCTGAGTTCCTGGAGGATCGGGCTCTCAGTGGCTATTAGCCAGGATGGGCGGGGACGCCAGCCCTTGTGCTGGGTGTCCCTGGCAATGGGTGGCAGGGGATGATGGGTGACTGGCTGATGGCCTGTTCTGTTCGCTCCCTCTAAAGCAGCTGGCACCAGCACGCTCAGCAGCCCGGATCTGGGGCTAGAGGGGCCGTCGGGCTGACCCAGTCTGGCTGTTCTTACGTTCTGGTAGCTGGCGGCGCTGGGCCCAGTGAGGCAGTGGGGGGCGCTGTGCCGCAGGGGCGGGGGGCTCAGCTGGGAATGTCCCGCTGCAGGGAGCGGGGCGGGGGACCCAGTAGGGGGCGCTGTACCACAAGGAGCAGTGCGGGGGGCTCGGAGGGGGGCGCGGTGCCGCGGGGAGCGGGGCAGGGGGGGTCGGAGGGGGGTGCAGTGCCGCCGGGAGCGGGGCGGGGGGCTCGGAGGGGAGTGCAGTGCCGCAGGGAGCAGGGCGGGGGGCTATGAGGGGGGTGCAGTGCCGCAGGGAGTGGGGCGGGGGGCTCGGAGGGGGGTGCAGTGCCGCAGGGAGCAGGGCAGGGGGCTCAGCGGGGGGTGCAGTGCCGCAGGGACAGGGGCGGCTCTATAAATTAGGGCGCCCCAAGCAGGGCGGCGTTCCCCGGTCCCGCGGCCGGGGCAGAAGTGTCTGCGGCGGGTGCGCTGGTCCCGGCTCCGGTGGAGCTCCCGCAGGCATGCCTGCGGGAGCTCTGTCCGAGCCGCCGGACCAGCGCACCCGCCGCAGGCATGCCTGCGGGAGCTCCACCGGAGCCGCGGGAAGAGGGGACCCGCCACAGGTCCGCTTGTCCCGGGCTCCAGTGGACCTCCCGCAGGCATGACTGCGGAGGGTCCGCCGGAGCCAAATGCCGCCCCCCCGGGAAAGGGCCGCCCCACGCGCCTGCTTGGCGCGCTGGGGTCTGGAGCCAGCCCTGCGCAGGGAGCAGGGCGGGGGGCTCGGAGGGGTACGCGGTGCCGCAGGGAGCAGGGCGGGGGGCTCGGAGGGGGGTGCAGTGCCGCAGGGAGCGGGGCAGGGGGCTCGGCGGGGGGCACGGTGCCGCAGGGAGCGGGGCGGGGGGCTCGGAGGGGGGCGCTGTGCCGCAGGGAGCAGTAGGTCCAGTCCAGATTTAAACATCCCGCTGCCGGGGATTTCCCGGCCCTGCCGGGCGGGGTTGTGAGCAGGGACAGCTCTAGGCACCAGCAAAACAAGCAGGTGCTTGGGGCAGCACATTTCCAGGGGGGCGGCATTTTGGCCATCCTTTTTTTTTTTTAAACTGACTTCCTCCCCTCTCACAACCCTGCAGAAGCAGAGCCACGGAGCAGCTGGGGATCCAGCATGGGGGCTGAGAACCCATGGGACCCTGGGAGCTGTAGTTCCTTGCCTAGCTCTCTGCCTATAGAGCCTGCCCTGGAGCAGGGAAAGAATTACATTTCCCAGCAATCCCTTGGCAGCTATCAACAGGAAAGGGAGGGGTCGGGAGTGAGGTAGCTGAGCCATGCTGCTAGTTGGAAGGGGTCGCACTGTGAATGGGGAACAAGTGTGCCCAAGGAGTAGAAGGCTTTGCCCCAGATGTCCCCTTCAGAAGACTTCACCAGACTGCATTAGGGATACTGGTGTGACCTCACCTTGCAGCCCACAAAGAAGGAATTGGGTGGACAAAATGGACAGTGCCCCTCTCTATCTGAAGCCTAGCAAGGGAGGTATGTGGATCCCACTAGAATTTTAAAGGAAAAGTAAGGGAGGGGAGGCTCTGCTAGGGGACTTTGGCAGCTTTAGATACAGTACCAGGCACGTAGGAGGATTTCTACTTCTGAGCCATGGAAGCAGAATTTGGCTTTTCCTTTCCAGATTTAGCTAATATTCAGAAAGGGAATCTAGCACCTGCCTTCCAGATTTGAACACCTCAAAATTCAGGAGTGCTCAAGCCCAATTTGGGCAACTGTTACTTCATTTCTCCCAAATTAAATATACTGATCCACTGTAACTTGCTGTAGAAAAAGTAGGATAAGAAATGAAGAAGCAAGAAATGCTTCCCAGTGGTTTTTAGGACTGGAATTGCTATTTTCAAAAGCTATTGCTCCTCCCCCCCCCTTTTTTAAATTTGTTTAAAAGGAAGACAGTGATATTGCATTGGCAAATTCCCCATAGAAAGAAAGAGTGGAACAAAAGAATAATAAAGGCACCTCAACTTTCCCTCATTTATGGAGGACAGTCTTCTAATATGCATCCAGATATCCTCCAATCACACAAGCTGAAAATTGTTCCACTTTACTGCAGCTCTGTAACCATATGGGAACCAATCCTGTCTGTGTTCTGTGCACATCCAAAATTCCTGCTGGGGAGTGAGCCCAGGCCCTGGGGCGGCAGGGGATTGCGGGTGGGGGGAGGGCACTGGTAGGGGGGAAATGAGGGAGCCCAGTGCTGGGGCGGCAGGGGGTGCGGGTGTGGGGGAGAGCCCAGGGCTGGGATAGCAGGGGAGTGCAGGGGAGAAGCCCAGGGCTGGGGTGGGGGGCAGCCAAAATTTTTTTTGCTTGGGGCGGCAAAAAACCTAGAGCCAGCCCTGGTTGTGAGCCAGCATCAAGCTGCCGCAAAGGCGCCATGGGGTGGAGTTACCCCAGCACAGGGTCTGGGCCTGGGGCCGGGCGACCCCCTGGCACGGCCTTTGCCAGCAGTGGGCCAGGCGGGCGCCTGCCGCAATCCCTGTGGTTCGGGCACCGAGCAGCCCGGGCGGATTTCCCAGGGTGCCGGCTGGGGGGAGCCTCGGGGGCTTCCCAGACCGGCCGTGTGTGTCCCGGCCTGGGAGGTTTTAACGCCGAGTGACAGGGGCTGGGATGTGGGACACCCCCTCCCCCGCTCCACACCCTGAGAGCAGTGAGCAATTCCTGGCCTGTGCCCCCCCCCCCCCGACCAGAGCGGGCACCTAATCCCCCGTGGGAGACACGGAGCAGGGCTCCTGGGCTCTCCCCAGCTCTGGGAGGGGAGTGGGGGCTGGTGGTTAGAGCAGGGGGGGCTGGGAGCCAGGACTCCTGGTTTCTCTCCCTGGCTCTGGGAGGGGACGAGGGCCTGGTGGGTTAGAGCAGGGGGGGCTGGGAGCCAGGACTCCTGGGTTCTCTCCCTGGCTCTGGGAGGGGAGTGGGGGCTGGTGGTTAGAGCAGGGGGGGCTGGGAGTTAGTGAACCCCAAAGGTATTAACTCCCTTCAGTCGGGTTTGTCTGGCTCCGTCGGGTTTGCCAGGAGATCGTCGGGGGAAGGACACCCGGGGCGGGCGCTGCCCCGAGGGGCTAACCGGGGTGTATGGAGCCGGGCGAAGGACGAGCTGCTGGGGTGAATCCCCGTGCGGGCTCGGGAGGGAGGGTCAGACTTGGTCTGCAGGGCCTGGAGCAATCCCGGGCTCGGCTGCGCTCGGGGGAGCCCCCACCTCTGCCCCTCAGTCTGTGCCCGTCCGGCCGCACGGGGACCTGCCGCGGCCCTGCTCCCAGCTCCGTGGGGGTCTCTGCGGCAGGGGCCCCCAGCGAGTCCTCGGGGGCCGTCCAAGCCACCACAGCCGACACCGCGGCCGCCAGCAGCGTTTTCATCCGGAGCCGGCAGCGCTTCCCTCAGCTCAGCTCCCCCAGGTCCTGCCGGCTCTGGGCAGGGCGACCCAGCCCCGGAGCCGAGCCAGGGGAACCCGCCCGCCGCGCTCCGAAGTGACTCGCTTCACTTTCTCCCCTGCCCGTGGAGCGGCTCCAGTCAAAGCGACAGCGGCTCCGGGAGCAGCTCAAGCCAGAGCAGGGGCCTGATTCTCCTGCTGGCCAGAAACGTTCGGTCGCCCCCCAGAGACCCAGGAAACGTTACCCCCATTGCTGCGCTCCTACATTGGGGGGGGGCGGGGGGCTTGTGTCCAGCCGGCCCCCTGCTCTGATGGCTGGGGGGGCCTTGCGGCTACGCTCGTTACACACCCTGGTTCTCTTGGGTTTTTAGGGATTCTGGGACTGACTCTCCGGTTGTGGCTCCATCCCAGGGCTCCCGATCCCCCCCGTCGCATCACCGCCCGCCAGGCCCATCGGCGGATCTGGGACGCGCAGGGAATCCGTCCCTCACCGTCAGGTCGTTGGGACCCATTGGGGCTCTTTTGAGCAGGCCGGGCCCTGAACATGAATAATGCCCCCGGGCTTGTGACGCCCTCGTCCGCGGTAGCGACCTCAGAGCCCCCTCGCCCCACCCTGCCGCTCTCCTTTGCTCCAGCTCTGTCTGTGTGCTCCAGCTCTGCCAGGTGCCACACGCTGAGCTCGCAGCACGTCCATTAAGGCATTTGTGTCAGAGCAGGGTTCTTTGCGGGTGCTCCCTGGGTGTTTGCAGGGGGTGATGCCTGCCATGACCCGCATTCATCCCCTGCGGGATGGCTCCCCTTGGGGTCTTCATTAGGTTCCTGCATCCTGCTGGCCGCCTGCAGCATTAGATGGGGGACCCATTTGTTCCCCATGGCTCGCAAGCAGGGGGAAGAAAGTCTCGTTTTCTGTTTTCTCTTCTCAGTCGCTCAATCTCCCCATCAGAGTCACTGGGGAAGCAGCCCAGGACCTGGGGAGAGGTCAGGGACCTGCTGGCTTTAGATGGGATCCAGCCGTTCAACAGCCCACGGGCCTCACCCGTCTGTGGGGCTGGTCCCCAAGGGAGACGGGTCAATCTGGTTCTGTGAGGCCCATCGGAAGCTTGAAGCCCTCGCGGTGTCCGATGCCGACCCCCTGCCTAGGCCTGGGGAGATTCCAGACAAGCTGGGGGGTGGCTCGTTACCTCCGTACTCTGGATCTCACCAAAGGCGACTGGCAGGTGCCTGTGAGCCCAGATGCCAGGTTGAAATCTGCCTTCACCCCCCCTTTGGGGCTCGTCGAGCTCCTGGTCCTGCCTTTCGACCTCAAGGGGGGTCGGCCACCTCCCAGCGCCGGGGGGGTCGGTTACTGAGGGGGGTGCAGTACTTGGCCCTGGCGTATATTGACGATATCTGTGTCTTTAGCCAGACCTGGGAGGAACCGGTGTCCCAGGGGAAGGGGGGGGCCGGGCTGCCTCAAGCAGGCAGGACTGTCGGGAAAAGCCGAGAAGTGCAAGGTGGAGATGATCAGAGACTGGCCCATGCCCCAGACCAAGACGCAAGCCCAGGCCTTTATCAGGATGGCGGGTGCTACCGGAGGTTTGCACCCCACGTTAGCCCCCTCGCTGCCCCACCCCTGAGCTACGAGAGGGGGAAGCCAGACGAGGCGGGCTGGGCCAGAGGGTCTCTGTGCACTGAAGGAGGCTCTAATCCAGGGCCTGGTAAATCTGGCAAACCCAGACTTTGCCAAGCCCTTTGCTGTGTTCACCGACGCCTCAGACGCAGGGCTGGGCGCGGTGCTGATGCTGCCGGTGCTGAGGGGGAGACACCCCATCGGGTACCTGAGCAAGGAACTGCTGCCCCGGGAGCAGAACTCTGCGGCCTCAGAGAGGAAGGCCTGGCCGTGGTGCCGGCCCTTGGAAAGCTGCAGCTGGGTCTATTTGGGCGGCACTTTACTGTGTGTACTGACCACTCTCCTCCGACGGGGCAGCGTCACATGCCAGGGGCTGATGCCGAGCTGCTGGGGACAGAGACACCTGGTCAGAGGGTGGCCAAGGTCAAGCTGGGGGCTCTTAACCCAGAGAGCCCGAATTGCAGCCCTCCAACCTGAGCACTGGGGAAAGACCCCGTCCCAGTCTGAACCCCAGGGGTATTGGGGTGGGGAAAGGGCACAGGCCCCATAAACCTTCCCACATGCGGCCTGCAAGCGCCATCAAGCTCAACAGACCCAGAGGGGGGCCTGAAACTGGCCTGTCCTGGTGTAACCCCCACCAAGGAAGGGGAGAGATGCTGGGGCGTCCCTGGGAACGTGGGTGGGTTCAAACTGCCCCAGGTCACTGGCTGAAGTGACCCCGCTCAGTTCGGTCTCGAAGGGGGGAGAGATGTGACGAAGTGGGAATGTACTTAATGTTTTCGCTGAATACTGTGTGGGTGCCTCAGTTTCCCTTCTGCAGTTCTCAAGGATCTAGGTGGTGGGATCAAGGGCTGTGATTGGTGCAGAGCCCGAGGGGGCCGGTGTGATGGTGTCTGCACAGAGAATGGCCGACGCCCGGTCTCCTGGCAACTGCTGTCCTGGACCCCTCCCCGGCATGGTGCCAGCAGATGGGGTTGGAGAAAAAAGGGGTCAGGTGACCTCCTGGCCCGGGAACGGGACAAAGGCCAGAGGAGGGGCTGGAGGGGGTCAGTTGGGAGCTGACTGGGGAAATGGAGGGAGGCCAGAACCAGGGTCTGGGCTCCCCAACCCCCAAGATGGACCCAGCTGAGGGGTCCAGTTCTCTGTCCCTACAAGCCCTGCTTGGGGCCGTGTTCCTATGTCACTGACTGAGAGTCCCGGGGAATCGCAGGAAGTGGGGGTGCACGGCCTGACTCCCCCACACTCCGTGACACCCTACAATAACACAGCACTGCATGCAGCACCAGCAAGGTTACAAGAGACCCTACAATAACAAAGCAGAGCAAGCAGCAGGTACAGTGTTTATGAGAGACCCTACAATAACACACCAGTGTGTACAGCTTTCCAGTATCAAATCTCAGTAAACAACAAGCATCACTCAGTGCGAAGTCTGAAGCCCTCCACCCGCAAATGGACCAGGACCCTAGTGGTTGGCTCTGGCCAGCACCCCCACGTCTCAGGCTGGTGGGAGGGGAGTCAGCCCAGCCCTGCTCCCCGAGGCCTCTGGGTCTCTGTTCTCAGCAGACGACGCAGCGGGAGCGCCGGGGCCGGCTCATCTCCTTCGTCAGGTTCTGTATCTGCTGCTGCAACTGAGCCACCTCCCCATGGAGCCCCTCGCGCAACAGCCGCTCCTGCTCCTGGGGGACAGAGCCGAGGGTTAGTGCCACCGACACAGAGCTGTGGGGCTCTGGAGCGGGGGGCCAGGGGTCCTGGCTCCCACCTCCCCTCCCCGCTCTAACCACCAGCCCCCACCCCACCCCCCTCCCAGAGCCAGGAGACAACCCAGGAGTCCTGGCTCCCAGCCCCCCTGCTCTAACCCACCAGACTCCGCTGACCCCTGCCCAAGCCAGTGAGAGAACCCAGGAGTCCTGGCTCCCACCTTCCCCCCACTCTAACCACCAGACCCCACCCCACTCCCCTCCCAGAGCCAGGGAGACAACCCAAGAGTCCTGGCTCCCAGCCCCAATTAATGCTATTCAGCGAATTCACCATGATCCCTTTCCCTGGCACCAGCTGGTATTTCTCCACCATCTCCCGTTGGTCATCCAGGACGCGCTGGTAGCCCCCGGGCACCGAGTAGCCCCCCTCTCAGACCCATTCAGCTCCCAGAGCCAGGAGAGAACCCAGGAGTCCTGGCTCCCAGCCCCCCCTGCTCTAACCACTAGACCCCACTTCCCTCCCAGACCTGGGAGAGAACCCAGGAGTCCTGGCTCCCAGCCCCCCCTGCTCTAACCCACCAGCCCCCACTCCCCTCCCAGACCTGGGAGAGAACCCAGGAGTCCTGGCTCCCAGCCCCCCTGCTCTAACCACTAGACCCCACTCCCCTCCCAGAGCTGGGGATAGAACCAGGGGGCTCCAACCCCCCGGCTCCAGGCAGCCCAGCTCCCGGGGGTCCCGGGGCAGGTACCTGCTGTTTCAGGGCCAGCGCTTTCTTCTGCTCGGCCAGCAGCTGCCTCCTGTCCTGCTCCATCTTAGCCATCAGCTGCTGGACGTGCTCCTGGTGGCTGCGCTCCTGGTCCTGCAGCAGCTGCTCCGTCCTGGCCTGCATCTCCTGGCTCAGCTGGGCCTCCTGCTCGGCCGCCTCGGCCCGCGCCCGCTCCACTGGGGGTGGGGAGGGACATAGTCAGGGCCAGGGGCTCGGGGTGCAGAGCCCTGGCCTGGGTCACTGGGGCATCGGTGCCCAGGAGTCACCAGATCTATGGAGCCAGAGCCCTGGCCCTGGGGTCACCACGTCCATGGGGCACTGGATGTATGGGGCCCTGGGCTCACCGGATCTATGGGTCACCGGGCCTGGGAGGTCACAGAGACCCTACCCCGAGGCACCGGATCTATGGGACTGCAGAGCCCTGCTATCTGTGGGGTCCAGGAGTCCCAGGATCTATGGAGTCATGAAAGCCAGGGTCACTGGGTGAATGGGGCCGGGAGGGCCAGGGGTCGCTGGGTCTATGGGGCTGGGAGGGCCAGGGGTCGCTGGGTCTATGGGGCCAGGAGGGCCAGGGGTCGCTGGGTCTATGGGGCCGGAAGCACCAGGGGTCACTGGGTCTATGGGGCCGGGAGCGCCAGGGGTCACTGGGTCAATGGGGCCATGGCGTTCGGGGGGTGAGTCTGTGGCCAAGAGATCCCCAGATCCATAGGGCCGTGGGGGTCACAGGACTATAAGCCCCAGCTCTGGAGTCACCTTCCATCTCCCTCTGTCTGTCCGTGAGGCTCTGGTCCGTCTGCAGGACGGCCTGGGCCACCGTCTCCTTGGACTTCAGAAACTGCTGCAGCACCTCGGCCGCCTGGGGGCACCGGGGAGAAAGGGGGGGAGCTGGGGCCCTTAGCACCCCCACCTGCCCACCTGCACCCGTCCCCTGCAGAGCCCCTTCCGCCTGCCCCCCTGCACCTGCCTCCCCACAGACACCGAGGGGGCCCCAGACCAGCCAGAGACTCCGTGCTGCCCTCTCATCCCGTCAGCCAAGGACGAACCTGGACCACAAACCCACAGCGGGATCCAGCGATGCCATTGGTACCTCCCCACCCAGGACACCCGCGGGCTGTGTGTGCAGCTCAGAGCCACGGCCAGAGACAGAACCCAGCAGTCCTGGCTCCCAGCCCCCCTGCTCTAACCCACCAGACTCTACTGTCCCCCGACCGAGCCAGAGACAGAACCCAGGAGTCCTGGCTCCCAGGCCCCCCCGCTCTAACCAGCAGCCCCCACTCCCCTCCCAGAGCCGGGGAGAGAACCCAGGAGTCCTGGCTCCCAGCCCCAGTTAATGCTATTCAGCCAATTCACCATGATCCTATTGCCAGCACAGAGGGCCGAGGACAGCAACAATGGGGGTTCGTTGCCCGGTGTGCGCTGCACTAATTAACACACCAGGGTGGAGAAGCAAACCAAGTTTATTTGAGCTCAAAAAGGTGCCAGGGAGAAAAGGCATTCTCAAATCCTGCACACAGATACAAGCGGTTTTTCTCTCTTTATACATAACTTCAGCTAAGCATTCCCATTGCCCCCCACACTCCTCCCCCTTACCCTCCCTTCTTCCCCCTCCCGTCTATTTTCTATATCAAATATATCATGCAAGTAACAATTACACTAAGCAGGTTAAATCATACTTGGCAAAAACCACTTTAGCTCGTTAGTACCTCTTCTGTGATCAGTTATCTGTACTTTCCCACCGTGGGGGTTACGTTCTCATACATATAACTTTAATTACAGCATCTGCTTTCCGCCTATCTTATTTAGTAATGGCTACATCTAGTGCCAAGCAGCCTTGCAGCTGCCAGTAATCAGCACATAACACAAAAGGTTACAAAAGTTTAGTAAGGCTAACAAAAGCACTTTACATAAAGGTACTTTGGGTCACATAGGCCCAAAGCCATCCTCCCGAGTTACCTAGATTTATGCCTAGTGACACCAACAACTCCCCCCTTTGAGAATACTCAACACACTTTTGGCTGAGTTTTCTCAAACTTTGAGGCCAAAAAACAATTAAGCGATAGGGAGCTGGGGTTAGTAATGAGGGGGTATTCAGTTCCACATTCATCCTTCCCATGGACCCAGCAGGATTCGGTATGTGGGAGCCCACACCCACCCTAACTGGTCCAAATGCTTGGAAGGAGCACTGTGAACGTCCACACTTCCACCCAGAAATCATCCAAGTATGTCTTCATGACCACAGATCGGATGGTTCCTGATGCGTCTGTAAGGGCAGTGGGCCAAGTCTGGTGCTAAAGATTACTCGGAATGGCCATCAGCTGGTCATTCAGGAAATCCTGAATTTCTAAACATACTAGATCCCACTGCAATGCCTTCCCAGCCTCAGTGATATTCAATACCATCTCTGTCAGTAACTTCTGGGTCATAGAACTAAGGGTGGAAATGACATGTAACTCACCAACTCCAGCCTATACTTGGGTTAGCTGAGCTCCAGAAATAAGGCTAGTGGCTCTTTCTAGTCGGCCCAATTTCTTATGTTCTTGGCCTTTAAGAATATTCCAAATGGCTGCTACACTGTTGGCCCCAGCCCACAGGGATCTGCTCAATTTCCTCTTTTTCCAGAGGAAATAACCCAGGTTCTCTGTTGTGCTAATCTAATGGCAGCCCCTTATGAGCAATCTGGGTATGTAAAAGTGATCTAAAAACTGGATAAAGGCAATGTCATTTAAAATCCAATTAGGGAGGGCAATACATACTGAAGGATTTATCCAAAACACAGGGCGCAGCATGTAGAATAAACCCCAAAATCCAGTTAATACCACATTCCCAAACATGGGTCCCACAAGTTTCTTCCTGCCAGTGTATAATTCCTTGGGTTTCTTCACCAGGGACAGTTCTCAATGTCCTTTCTGGTCAGGAATTCCTGGACTTTGGCAATGTCAGTGAAATGAGTGTTTCTTCTCCTTTCCCGAAACAGTTGTAGTTCAGCATCCTACAGGGGAGGGATTACAAGTACAACACCCTGTAATGGTTTTGCTTCTTTTAGAAAAATTCAAAGGCACAATAGATTTGTTCGTGGACAAGGGAGAGGTTTAACCAGTACATCACCTTGTCCTTTTTCCCTGCTGTCCAGAAGGCACAGTAAAACTAGAAAAAGGAATAGGCTAATCATCAGTAGGAGAATTCTTCTGAGGTGGAGGGGTCTTTTTGCAGTGAGAATCCTGGGTCCAGGCAGTCAGTCTTTGGCACTTTACAGCGGTGTCAGTAGTCAGCAGGACTCAATAAGGGCCTTTCCAGCATGGAGCCAAAGCAGTCTTTCGCTGGTGGACCTTTACATTGATCTAGTTTCCTGGTTCCAAGGAGTAGCAGGGCTGCTAGGGTCTTCGGACAGTGCTTCTTTACCTGTGAGAAAAGAAACCTAACACATTTTATTAGTGTCTTTGCAGATTTTACAGCTGCTTGGGCAAATTTAAGCCCCCCCCCCCCTTTTCTTGGTTGTTAGTCAAGTCTTAGCTGTGAGCAGTGTCCTTGAATGGGGCTGGCGCCTTATCCTTAGACTGAGCATGTTAGCTATTTTTTTTCCTCAGTTAACTCGTTCTTTTTCCTTTTCCCCTTTTTTGGCTTCTTTTAACCTACAAAGGAAACTTTTACTTTTTACTTATACACCTTTTGTTAACAATGAACACATACACATTGCTGTCATACAGTACATTAGTCTTATTAGTTAATGTATGCCACATATATCCTTTTACTAAATTAACCTTATTACAGAGCCATGGAACAACAAGTCAGGACAAGCACACCCACTTTGATGAGTTTCTTCAATACAACCTCTAGTCCAATAGCTTCCCACCATACCCAGCCCACTGGCTAGAAGTCTGAGGTAGCCAGAAGGATCCCATGCACAGTATGGGGAGTGGGTTAACTCTTCATGTCCTTGCTTCCAAACACTGTTAATATGCAAATTTTAATAACTTCAATTAAACAATCAATTTAAAAACTTTCAGTTAAAAGATTTGGCCAATAAAGTTTCTCTTTCTCTTAAGGAAATGTACTAGACTTGAGTATATCACATTTTTCCTGATGTATCCAAACACTTTGTATTCTAAGTTGAACAAAACAAGTATCTGCATTTCAGTCCAACCCTTCTGCTTGATTTCAAACCAGACCATCCCATGAAAATATTAAACACAACAATTCTGGCCACGAGACAAACACAAGACAGAACATAGAACATAAAACATAATTTTTACTGTGCCAGCAAATCATGGTACGTTGAATGCTGTTCAGCTGGCATTAGTTTTCTCTGATTATCTGAAAGACAAAAACAGAGGTCTACCCCTTCGGGGCAGTCAATCATTGCTAAAAATATACAAATACCCTTGTTGATTTCAGGCAAAACAGGGGAATTACCTCATATTTTCTTGTATGTGTTTTATAGGCAGCCCAGGTTTCAGTGGCTTCCACCTTATCACTTAGATAATTTGCATTAATACAGATGCTTTCTGGCTTGCTTTTAAACACTGAAAGAAAACATCACCACTTATAGTGCCTTAGAGCCTAATAAAATTTCAATTACATATCACTGTATACATTCTTCAGCTAATTCAACAAAATTGTTCATAGCCAAATGATTGCAATCCAATAATTCCGTTGCCTGAATTTATTTACAAACATTTTAAAGACACCAAGAACTTCTCTTTAGCATTTTTACAAGGTTCAACTGCTGTTCCCTCCAGCAACTACAGAGTTAACTTTGCACTCTGCCTTAAATCACTTACTTGTTCCAACCTGTTCTCCAATCTCTCTGTCTGTTGCCTGCCCGCCTGGGCCCGATCCTGCTTTTCTCTCTGACCCGTCCCTTCCATGGGTACCAACTTGTTCCACTACCAGTTCAGCTAGGAGGGTGGGCTTCTCAACTAGCCCCCACCCTTCTGGTCTTTTCCCTAAAACATTTTTACTCACAAGACTACCCGAGTCCTCCCTTTTCTCCAACTACTTTATTGCCCAGTCCTGCTACAACTGGGGGTAGATCCACCTGCCACCCTTCCCGGTCAACCAGGGTGGAGAGAGGAATGCTAGACCCCCCTCCAGTTCTCAGACTTCCTGCGGCTGAGAGTGGGCACACCTTTAATTATACAATCCTCAACATATAACACCAACAGTACCAAACAAAGCAAACATAAAATAACAAGGGTAAAACAGATAGAAGGTGTAAATTCTGCAGGGCTCCCCCATTCTTAATTGCTCACCAAACTGTGACAAATGTCTGTAACCAATCAATCCCTCATGTCAGGTGATCAAACTGACACTGCAGGACGGTGGGAGAGGATAGAGAAAACACACCATATAACCAAATTTTAAAGCTTCATTAAAAATAATAAAACAACAATGGAGAGTGTTGGGAACGCTGCCACATCACTCAGGAAGAACATGAATGCCCCAAGCCTTAAGCCACTTTAATACTCACACATGTCCAGACTGGCCACGTCTGTGTATAATGGTCAGAGAAGGGGGAATAGGTGGACGGGAGAATATCCTGTATACAGCTTGTTCAGAATTTCCAACATACTTCTGCTCTTGGAATGGCTGTTCTTTTACACCCTGGAATCTCCTGCGGTGTCTCTTTCAGAGATTCCAGTTCAGGTCAGCTGCCTGTGGCTTTTCCAGTGTCACCAAGCCACACCAGCTACAGGGTCGCAGAAGCACACTGTTGGATCTCACTGGAAAGTTAAGCTTTGCAAATGTAATTTCAGTTCTGTAACTTGTATTGCCTCTGGTTTGCCTCTGTCTCTATTTTTCCACAACCAGCTGGGGCCGAAAGCAGTTTTTCTTTGTACTTAGCATAGTCTGTGCTGATTCTTGACCTTGTACGCAGAGCAGCTTTCTCTTTATCTCTGGGGTTAGCCGAGTTTCAAATTAACCCGTTCCTAGACAAATTGCTCACACTGTGTCAGAGGCTCTTCTTTTGGTGATTAAAAGCTCCTCTGAGATATATGATCTTATCTAGATTGAAGGTACCTTCTAATGGGCATTGTTTAGATATAAAGATTCCAATTCTCTAAATACCTGCAGGTTTTAGGACCATAATGTACGTACATGTAACATGCTGGGGTACCCTTAGGGGGTGAGGTGGAATGTTTAGACTGTCCCTCCCCCATTTTCCACTTACACAGACAGAGAGGGTGCCCTGTCCGCGCTAGCAGCACATAAACTAAGGATCTCTCCCTACAGGGCACTCACACAGGAGAGACTAACGAGGATGACCACGACTCTCCTACACCTCCCTTCAGCAAAGAGCGTCGGCTAGTCTCTGGGAGACGGCGCCGCTTACTCTGATTGCATCCAGTGAGATGATCAGACTGTCAGTAGCCCACACGGAAAGGAAAGGGGAGGGAAGATGGGTTCACACACTCCTAGACCCAGGAAGCTTCCTCGCCGGACGATGCCAGGCCGAGTCAACCCACCGTGGGTCGGATCTCCTAAAGATCCACTAGTTACCGGGCTTGCATTAGAGTAGTCCTGATCACGAGCCTTCGCTTCACAAGGTACTCTGGGCGTCTTCTGGTAACAATCACTCACACTGGTATACACACACACACACCCCAAGACCATTATTTCCTATTACCACGATGCATCTTATCTTTCTGCACAGTCAATAAGTTCAGATTGCGTGAGCCCAACAGAGACAGACGTCCCCACGGACAGTCCTCCTCCCAGTGCAGCTCTGGGGCATATGATGGGGGATTTTTACAAGAGCTCTCCATACAAACAGCTTCAGAAGCTACCTGTTCGCTGACAAAACAGGAGTAATTGAAGGATCGTGTTATAATTAAGTGATCCTTCCAGTGGCCACCTTTCCTGGCTCTCTAGCTGATATTGAGGCCAGTCAACTGTACAGAACCTCTTTAGTTTACTCTTAGTCAATGGATCTGATTCAAACACTCTCCAATTCATCAGAATGCATTCTAAGGGCGTACACTGTGCCCTGCCGGCTGTACCCTGTCCTTGCCCCATACCATGGGCTTGCCCTTGACCCACTATAGGACGCTCTCTCGTCTAGTGGGAATTACAACGGCTGGGCGTCCCCAGCCTCAGGCAAAAGTCCACACCACTGGACTGTTCCTACCTTATCCGCAGGACTGGTTCCTCACCGTCGCCCGCAGCTGTTTCTCCACTATCTGAGTGCGTTGCACCGTTGTGTCCTCCAAGGTCGGCCTGACGCGTCTCTGCCGAGGCCCCCGGTAAAGGCACCGGTGCGCGCTGGGCGTCGGCTGTGACCATCGTCCGCCGCCATTGGAGGAGTCCGGGCAAGGCACAATTTTGCCTCGAGCCCACCCAGGGACGCCAAAACTGTTGCCGGCACAGAGGGCCGAGGACAGCAACAGTGGGGGTTCGTTGCCCGGTGTGTGCCGCACTAATTAACACACCAGGGTGGAGAAGCAAACCAAGTTTATTTGAGCTCAAAAAGGTGCCAGGGAGAAAAGGCATTCTCAAATCCTGCACCCCGATACAAGCGGTTTTTCTCTCTTTATACATAACTTCAGCTAAGCATTCCCATCACCCCCCACACTCCTCCCCCTTACCCCCCCTTCTTCCCCCTCCCATCTATTTTCTATATCAAATACATCATGCAAGTAACAATTACACTAAGCAGGTTAACTCATACTTGGCAAAAACCACTTTAGCTCGTTAGTACCTCTTCTGTGATCAGTTATCTGTACTTTCCCACCGTGGGGGCTAAGTTGTCATACATATAACTTTAATTACAGCATCTGCTTTCCGCCTATCTTATTTAGTATTGGCTACATCTAGTGCCAAGCAGCCTTGCAGCTGCCAGTAATCAGCACATAACACAAGAGGTTACAAAAGTTTAGTAAGGCTAACAAAAGCACTTTACATAAAGGTACTTTGGGTCACATAGGCCCAAAGCCATCCTCCCGAGTTCCCTAGATTTATGCCTAGTGACACCAACAATCCCTTTCCCTGGCACCCGCTGGTATTTCTCCACCATCTCCCACTGGTCGTCCAGGAGGCGCTGGTAGCCCCCGGGCACCGAGTAGCTCCCCTCGCAGACCCGCTCCTCCAGCTCCTGCGACAGCTCCAAGAGCGCGGCCGTGCACCGGTCCGACGACGCCTGCTTGTTCTGGTGGCAGAACTCAGCGTGCTTGGAGTCCAGCTTGTCCTGCGGAGAGAGGGGACATCGGAGCCTGTGCCCCCGGAGGAGAAAGTCCCTGTGCCCCATTCCCTGCCCCAGAGAGCCAGACAGTTCCCTGCCCTGGGGCCAGCGACCTCAACACAGGAAAGGCCTCGTGCCCCACTCCCCATCCCATGGAGCCAGCCGGTCCCCGCGGTGGGGTCAGACCAGGGCCTACAAGGTAAAGGCCCCAAGCCCCACTCCTCTGTGGGTCGCTGCAGGCTGGGGCAGGAGGGGCTGCGCTCCCATCGCAGGGTCCCTGGTACCGTCAGCTGGCGCTGGTATTGCTGCTCCTCGTCCTTGAAGGCGCGCGCCATGAACGCCCGCAGCGCCTCCCGCTCACACTGGGCGTGCAGCTCCAGCAGCTCCTGCATGCTCTGCGTGGGCAGCGCCGCCCGCCGCCCCAGCTGCTCCTCGTAGGCAGCCACGGCCTCCCCCACCGCCGCCGAGTTCTCCATCTGCGCCAGGGCCAGCACCGCGCTCTCCATGCAGGGCACCGCCCCGCTGCGGATGGCGTCCACGTAGGTCACCGCCAGGTTCCCCAGCACTGCCAGAGGGTCAGGGTCAGCGCCAGGTTCCCCAGCACTGCCGGAGGGGCAGGGTCAGCGCCAGGGGCGGGAGGCCCAGCGCGGCCAGAGGGGGGCAGGGTCAGCGCCAGGGGCGGGAGGCCCAGCGTGGCCGGAGGGGCAGGGTCAGCGCCGAGGGACCCAGTGCAGCCGGAGGGGGGGCAGGGGTGGGGGGCAGGGTCAGCGCCGGGGGGCCCAGTGCGGCCAGAGGGGGGCAGGGGCAGCCTCCTTCCACCCAGCCCCTCCCCCAGCCAGCCCATTCTGGCCCTGGACCAGGGGCGGCTCTAGGCACCAGCAAACCAAGCTGGTGCCTAGGGCGGCCAAATCTAGGGGGCGGCAGGCTGGGCCGGTGGACCTGCCGCAGTCATGCCTGCGGGAGGTCCACCGGAGCCGCGGATGACCGGACCTGCCGCAGGCAAGACTGCGGAGGGGGCGCTCGTCCCGCGGCTCGGCTGGACCTCCCGCAGGCATGACTGCGGCAGCTCAAGCGGAGCCGCCGGACCCGCGAACCGCCCGCAGCCGTGCCCGCGGGAGGTCCGCTGTTCCCGCGGCTCCGGTGGAGCTCCCGCAGTCATGCCTGCGGCAGGTCCGCTCGTCCCGGGGCTCCGGTGGACCTGCCGCGGGAAGAGGGGACCCGCCGCGGGACCGAGGAAGGGCGGCGCAGCACACCGCGCTGCCTGGGGCAGCCTAATTTCTAGAGCCGCCCCTGCCCTGGACCCCCCCGCCCTGCCCAGCAGCCCCGGCCTGACCTGACCCCACAGCACATGCACGGAGCCTGGGACGTGCCTGTCACGGAGTGTGGGGGCGCCAGGCCCTGCACCCCCGGGCTCCCTGCCGATTCACCAGGACTCTCAGCCAGCCAGTAAAGCAGAAGGTTTATTTAGACGACAGGAACACAGTCCAGGACAGGTCTTGCAGGCACAGATAACCGGATCTCCCCGGTTAGGTCCATTTTGGGGGCCTCCCAGCCCCCTCGGGGATCAGAGCCCGGTCTCCCTGCCTCCCCTCTGTTCTTCAGCCAACTCCCATCTGCCCAGCCCCCCTCCGGCCCCTCCTCTCTCCTCTGCCTCTTTCCCGGGCCAGGAGGTCACCTGACCCCTTTGTCTCCCACAGCTTTAGATGCACCTTTGCAGGGAGGGGCCGGGCCATCAGTTGCTAGGAGACAGAGTGTCAGGCATTTGCTGCTAGATACTTAGGAACTGTACCCAGCCCCCAGTGCGAACAGTCCCACTTCGTCACAGTGCCCCCATCCCTCCTCCTGCACTGGGATCCCCTGTCCCCAGCCCCGCTCAGAACGTGCCCCACTGCCTATCCCCTGCCCCTGTGACACACCCCAATCCCCACCCCCACCCCTCCGTGACGCCCCCCAAATCCCATCCTGCCAGGATGCACCCCAATCCCCATCCCCCGCCCCCAGGACACACCATCTCCCGAGGGCCGCGCCCCGATCCCCACTCACAGGTGCCCGTCACCACGTGGCCGCCCGGGAAGGTTTTGGTGCTGCAGGAAGTCGGGGCTCAGCGCTGCCTCGGGGAGCTCATCCAGCCGGGCCAGGTCGCGGCGCGGGGCCGGGCGGTCGAACACGAAGCACTTGCGGGAGGGGAAGTACTGGCGCAGGAACTTCTTGGGCAGATCCAGCTTCTCGGGCTGGCCTGGGAGAGACCCCCAGGGTCACAGCCAGCCTGGTACCCCCAGCCCCCCCCCCCTCAGACCCACAGCCCATCTACCCTGGTATCTCGCCCCCTCCCTGCCTCCCAGATCAGCCCCCCGGCCCACCTAGCCCGGTCCCCACCCACGGTCGGCACCTTGTCTGCGTTTCAGGGCGTTCTCCAGGTACTCGTCCTCGGTGATCTCCCGCCCGTCCAGCTCCAGCTGCAGCGTGAAATCCCGCACGGCCCACACGAAGGCCGGGAAGAACCGCACGAACTCGGCCGAATCCTCCCCCTCCTGCCGGCCGTCCTCGCCTGCCGCCTTCACCTTGATGCGCTCCGTCAGCTCCGTCACGTAGCTGGGGGCCGGCTAAGGAACCGGAGATGCAGCCCCCTCTGCCGGGGTGTCCCTGAGCCCAGCGCCCGCTGCCCCAGGAACGGCACCCAACGGTGGCACTGCTACTGGCACCCACCCCAGAGCCCTGCTCCCAAGAGGGGGCGACAGGTGCTACCCAGTTATGGGAGGGGAATCCCTCCTGGACTCCTGGGTCCCTCCCAGCAGGGGCAGGATACTGCAGCTGCTCCAGGGCGCGCTGGTCGATGGTGCCCAGGCTGTTGTAGACCAGGGTGCCGCTGAGCAGCACGGCCAGCGCGAAGATCCACGTGTCGTTCTTGGTGTCGCCCTGCGGGGAGGGGAGGGGGGGGAATCGCAGTGTTGGACCCCACTGCAGAGGGGCGGGGCAGGGTGGATATGGGGCAGGGAGCTGGTGCTCCCCCTGCAGGCCACAGGGGGAAGCACGGCCCATCAGACCCCACTGCAGAGAAGCAGGGTTGTGGGGTGTGACGAAGTGGAGAATTTTCTTAGTGTTTTGCATGAACATTGTGTGTGCCTCAGTTTCCCTGGGTGCTGCATGTGTAAGGAGGGGTGGGAGGGGGTTTGTTATTGCAGGGGGCCAGGTGTGACCTCGCCCAGCAGCCGGGACCCCGGACACTGGTCTGGAGATTGGGGACCCAGCGACTGGGGACAGGGAGGCCTGGATCCAGCCGGGGGGAACAATGGATGGACGGCAGAGAGGGGCCCAGCAGCCTGTCAACCTGGGACTGAAGACAAAGGGCGGAGGAGGGGCTGGTGGGGGAGGGGATTTAGGGGGCTCGGCTGGATGGGGACAAGGAGCAGCCGGAGCCATGGGGCCGGGACAGACCCAGCTGCCCAGGGCTCAGACTGGCCAGGCCGAGGGCCCTGAGACCTGCCTGGGCTGGTCCCGACGCTCAATAAACCTCCTGTGTGACGCTGGCAGAGTCACTGCAGCTAGAGATCGGGGGTGTTGCTCCTCTGGGGGTGGGGGTCCCAGGGTCCCAGATTGAGGGGACTCCCCGAGGGGCCCCAGGCTGCTGGGGGCTCAGGGGTGCGGTGCCGAGGGCCTAGCCCCCGAGAAGGACTGCCAGCCTGGGGGGTTCCTGCCAGGGGCATACAGAGCCAGAGCCCGGGGGCTGGGCGTCTGTGACAGGGCGATCTGGGGCAGAGAGCTGGACCCAACCCTGCAGGTCGGGGGTGGGGAGCATGGCCCACCAGGCCCCACTGAAGAGGGATGGGGTGGGGGCATATGGGGCAGGAGAGACTGACCTATGCTGACCCCTGGGCCACCCACCTCCAGGCCCAGCCCCTTCCCACATCCAGAGGGTTCTTGATCCCCCTAGGTCTCCCTGCATCCCCAGAGCCGAAGCCCAGCCGCCCCTTCCATCACCCCCCCCTCACCTTCTCCACGTCACCCAGCCCCTCGGTGTCCAGCAGCACTAGGGTGTGGCCGGCCCGGCGGGGGTGGGGCAGGCACCACATCCAGATGCCCTTGGTGTGCGACTGGATGGTGGAGCCCAGCGAGAACCCTGGGGAGAGAGGGGAGGAGCTGGGACAGACGCAGAGCGAGGGGACCCAGGAGTCCTGGCTCCCAGGCCCCCTCCCCGCTCTAACCACTAGGCCCCACTCCCCTCCCAGCGCCAGGGAGAGAACCCAGGAGTCCTGGCTCCTACTCTCCCTGCTCTGACCAACCCACTCTCCTCCCAGGGCTGGGGGCAGAGATGGGCCAGTGGAATGACTGGCTAGCGCTGACCTATCACCTCTGCCAACCCTTCCCCACTACCCTGAATCACCCCACGGATAAGGCCCTTGTCTGCGGCCATTCGCTGAGAAGCAGGAAGTCACGTCCTCACATTCCATCAGGCTGGTGAGAAGGAGACCCCCATGTCCTAATGCCCCCCACTATCGCCAGACACAAAAACTGAGCTTAAGCTGCTTACAGAGAAGTAGTTTGGTAGCTCCTGTCTGGCAAGAAACCACGTATCAGTAGCTGGGGTGTGAAATCCTTATTTCTGCATTGTTTTATCTCTATGGTCCCCACTTCCCTATCTCTGCCTGGCTGTTTGCTTGGTTCTCTCTGCTGTAGAATTAATTGGCTGGGTGTGAATTCATGAAGGAATGACCAGAAAGGAGAAGAACTCACCCCACAGACACAGCCTAAGATCAAAGCTGCCAAGAATTCTCTGCACGCCCAGAATCCCTACGACACCGACCTTGCCTGGCCAACAGGGACGTCCGCTTGCCCGACCGGGACTGGTGAGCAGAGCACTGTGTGCTCAGCGTGTTTCTGCTTGGTGATGGCTCATGAAGAGAGGTTAAGGATTTTACTGTGCAAGGCTCTTTCTTGGCAGATCGGTCATCCTGAAGCAACAGGAGGGAAAGGAACCGAAGCAAAGGGACCCGGATGGTGGGGGTTAGCTGAGGAACGGGGTCCATGCCCACGGGGACAAGATTCCTCCCAGGGGAGGGATGCCCTTGATTCTGCCTGGAAGGGAGTTGAAGCGTTCTGGGAGTGCACTGTTGGTGTCATTAGGCATAACCCTAGGTAACTCAGGAGGGTGGAAAACCGTAAGTGTCAATAAAGCCTTCCTGTACTAGGCCTGAATGAACTAAAATCACTCCATGTCTGACCAAAGCCTTTCCATGTTTGAACTTTAATCGACCTAACAGGCCAGCAACAGAGAATGGTTATCAGTTGCAACACCTGTACCAGAAGGTAATAATGAGGCCTGCTATAATGAGGCCTGCTTGCTCCTGGCTAAGGGGCAAAATAACAGATCAAAGAAAGTAAGACAAGATAACGGTTCAAGAAAAAGTAACTAACAAGCTAGATTGGTTGCCGCCAATTATGATTTAACCTGCTTAATGTAATTGCTACTGCAAAGTGTTTTTGCTGCATGGGAATGTAAGGGGGGAAGGGGGAGTAGTGGGGGAGGGGTAATAGAGACAGCTTAGCTGAACTTATGTATAAAAAGAGAAAAGCAGCTTGCAGCTGGGTGCTTGATCTGAGACGTGTCTGTCTCCGAGCATCCGGTTTGAGATCTCAAATAAACTTTGTCTGCTTCTCCACCTTGGTGTGTTCATTGGTGCGAAGCACACCGGGCAACGAACCACTGTTGCCCCCTCGGGCCCTTTGGGCCGGCAACAGTTTTGGCGTCCCTGGGTGGGCTCGAGGCAAAATTGTGCCTTGCCCAGACTCCTCCGATGGCCGGCGGAGACGGTCACAGCCGACGCCCAGCGCGCACCGGTGCCTTTACCGGGGGCCTTGGCAGAGATGCGTCAGGCTGACCTTGGAGGACACAACGGTGCAACGCACTCAGATAGTGGAAAAGCTGTTGCGTGCGACAGTGAGGAACCTGTGGATAAGGTAGGAACAGTCCAGTGGTGTGGACTTTTGCCCGAGGCTGGGGACGCCCAGCCGTTGTAATTCCCACTAGACAAAAGAGCGTCCTATAGTGGGTCAAGGGCAAGCCCGTGGTATGGGGCAAGGACAGGGTATGGCTGGTAGGGCAAGGTGTATGCCCCTAGAATGCATTCTAGCAAATTGGAAGGTGTTTGGTTTGGATCCAATGACTAAGGCCTGGTCTACACTAGGACTTTAATTCGAATTTAGCAGCGTTAATTCGAACTAACCGCTCAACCGTCCACACCAGGAAGCCATTTAATTTGAACTAGAGGGCTCTTTAGTTCGAATTCGGTACTCCACCCCGACAGGTGGAGTAACGCTAAATTCGACATGGCTAGCTCGAATTAGGCTAGGTGTGGAT
The DNA here is from genome assembly GCF_020497125.1 of Mauremys mutica. Lineage (NCBI taxonomy): Eukaryota > Metazoa > Chordata > Testudines > Geoemydidae > Mauremys > Mauremys mutica. The sequence continues at coordinate 8,324,686 of NC_059088.1, read as the reverse complement.
GCAAATCGAACTTAGTAGCTCCGGGAGCTATCCCTCAGTGCACCACTCTGTTAACGCTCTGGACAGCAGTCCGAGCTTGGATTCTCTGACCAGCCACACAGGAAATGACCCGGGAAAATTTGATTTCATTTTCCTGTCTGGGCACTTTGAATCTGACGTCCTGGCTGGACATCGGGGCGAGCTCCGCAGCACCTGCAACGATGCAGAGCTCTCCAGCAGAGGAGTTCATGTTATCTGTGAATAGAAAGAGGGACCCAGCATAGACTGACTGGGAACTCTTCGATCTGATCGGTGTGTGGGGCGAGGAGTCTGTGCTTTCGGAGCTGCGCTCCAAAACAGGGAATGCGAAGACCTACAAGAAGGTCTCCAAAGCCATGAGAGACAGAGGATACAGGCGGGATGCAACGCAGCGCCGCGTGAAAATCAAGGACCCCAGACAAGGCTACCAAAAAATCAAAGCGGCAAACGGACGCTACGGAGCCTGCCACCACTGCCCCACCAGTGACCGTGGACTCTGACGATGGGACAGTGTCGACGGCCAGTTCCTCGGTGATGTTCACGGACGGGGAAGATGAGGAAGGGTTTGTGGAGGACGAGGCAGGCGAGAGCGCTTACAACGCTGGTTTCCCCGACAGCCAGGATCTATTCATCACCATCATGGAGATCCCCCAACAACCCTCCCCGGCCATTAACCCGGACCCTGAATCAGGGGAAGGAGCAGTCGGTAAGTGCTTTAACCATGTTAACTTTTATTCTTAATATAACAGGAATCTTAACTGTGTGAAAAGGAGGTCTCTCTAGATATGGGGATAGAACAGAAATCATCCTTGGAGATCTCCACGAAGCTCTCCTTGCGTTAATCGAAAAGCATCAGCAGGAGGTTCCTGGGGAGAGCTGCCTTATTGGGTGCTCCGTGGTAGCACAGTTTTCCGCGCAAGGCTTTCATGAGGTACTCAGGGAGCACTGCCTCCCCGAGCACGGCTGCATCGGGCCCTGGTTCGTGCTAGCTTTCACGCAGCATGCGCTCTCTATCTCCTTCAGTGACCCTCCTCAGGGTGATCTCGCTCGGAGACTCCTGCATCTAATTAGGGTAATTACTGTAATTTTACGCCTGGTCCAAAGTATTTTTAAAAAAATCTACGGACAGACGGCATAGCACAGACTCAGCACGCAGCTGCGTGACGAGCGTAAAGGAAAGCCAAAGAATATAATGGACGCTCATGGAGGGAGGGGGGAATGAGGACGCAAGGTATCCCACAGTTCCTGCTGTCTGCGAAAAGTATTTGCATTCTTGCATGAGCTCCAAATGCTTCTAGGGTCAAACACAGTGTCTGCGGTGGGTCAGGGCATAGTTCGGCAATTTGCGCACACACCCCACCCACCACCAGAAGTGAAAACAATCCTCTGTTGACTCTTTTACATGTCACCCTATCTTTACTGAATGCTGCAGATAGACGCGATGGTGCAGCACTCAACACCAACATCCTTGCTCCCCCCACGCTATGGATGGCTGATGGTACAAAACGATGGAAATCCGTCCTCATCATCAGCCTATTGGCACATGGGGCAGTGCAAAAGGGCTGGTAACCATGCCGACTAGCATCAGTAAGGTCGATCAAGGGCGCCTGTCCCTAATTTTTGATGGCAGATGGTGCAATATGGCTGGTAACCGTCCTCATCATTGCAACAGGGGGCTGAGCTCTATCAGCCCCCACCCTTCATTGTAAATAAAAGATTCAATTGCCCCTGGACTAGCAGAGGGATGATGGGCTCCTTCATCCACACTCCTTAATGTCCTGCCTGGACTATCATTGCAGCTGGAGGCTTCCTTCCACTCATTTCTCACAAACAAGTCACTGTGTCTTATTCCTGCATTCTTTATTACTTCATCACACAAGTGGGGGGACAATGGTATGGTAGCCCAGGAAGGCTGGGGTAAGAACGGAATGAACAGGTGGTGTTGTTGCAGGAGCCCCCCCTGTGAATAGCATACAGCTCATAATTTATGCAGGATCGGACACAGAGCAGCTGTGCTCTCTGGTTCTATGATACAGAGGTTCTCTAGTACACTTGCCCATAATCTAGGCAGGACTGATTCAATTTTTAGATACCAAAAAGGAGGGATTGACTCAGGGAGTCATTCCCAATTTTTGCTTTTGCGCCCCTGGCTGCTCGGCCAGGGGCACTTATGACAGCAGCAAATGGTGCAGTGCAAAAGGACAGGTAACCATGCCCATCTTATTACCATCTTATTACCAATTTATGGTATGGTAGATGGTACAATATGGCTGGTAACCATCTCTGCTGTCATGCAAAAGCAAAAGCATGCTGCTGTGTAGCGCTGCTGGCCCGCCTCTGTCAGCGGCATCTAGTACACATACGGGGACATACACAAAAGGCAAAACAGTGTCCATGGTTGCCACGCTATGGCGTATGCCAGGGCAATTCTGGGAAAACGGGCTTGAAATGATTGTCTGCCGTTGCTTTCCCGGAGGAAGGAATGACTGGCGACATTTACCCAGAATCCACCGCAAAAATGATTTCTGCCCCAGCAGGCACAGGGGTCTCAACCCAGAATTCACAGAGACAGCCTAGACTCAGTTAATTGTTCACCAAAATGTATCTTTGCAAGGAATTCACTCCCTGTTTCCCATCTCACAGCTTCCACTGTCTCCAGACCTGCCACAGCATCCCCCTCGCAGAGGCTGGCAAAGATTAGTCGGCGAAAGAAAAAGACAAGGGACAAGATGTTCGAGGAACGTATGGGCTGCTACCTAGCAGAGGCGGACCAGCAGAGCCAGTGGAGGGAGACCGTCTCTCTGTGCCAGCGCTCACACAGCGAACGGGAGGAGAGGTGGCGTGAGGAAGACAAGCAGGCGACTGAAACAATGCTTGGACTAGTGAGGGAGCAAACGGACACGCTCAGGCGCCTTGTGGATGTTCTGCAGGACCGCAGGAGGACAGAGACACCCTGCAGTGTATCTGCAACCGCACTCCCCTGCCACAAAGTCCCATCCCCCCCTCACCGAAAATAATCAGGAGGAGGGGCGGCCGGGGACGTGAATACTGTCACTGCACCACAGCACAGTGCTCAAGTACCCAAAAGCTCTCATACCCTACATTTGCCGAAGTCCTTCACTTCCAGACTCACAGTAGTCCCAATCCCAGTCCCATCCCCTAACTGTCTACTTAATTAATAAAAATGCTTTGCTGTTAATTACTGTTTCCGTTATGTTTTTTCAAAGAAGACTGTGTTTGAATGGGGGGCGTGGGGAAGGGGGTGGTTAATTGCATAGGACAGTCACCTTTCCCAGGGTACAGACACGGGGGCAGGATCAGCAGCGGGTCACACACACGGTGCAGTCAGTAGGCACCCTGGTCGGTTTTTGGAGGTGGTTTCCAGGATCTGTGTGGGCGGGGGAGATGTGACTTTGCAGCGGGGGAGGGCGGTTACAGATCTTATACAGCGGTCCTTGTCCTGGACCGCTGAGTCACGCAGCTGAGGAATCTGTATCCGTCCTCCTCCACCACAAGGTCACATATCCGCCCGCACACAGAATTCCATAAAGAGGAATGGCAGGCTCCGTTGAAAGAAGCATTCCGGCACTGCGGACCGCTCTAGGAGCAGGAGCCTGTCATTCCTTGAATTTAGAGGCGGTCTTTACATCACCGCACACCCTACCCAGCACAGCCTGCGTCCCAGTTTCAACCCTTTCACGAAAAGTCATGAATAAAGAAACCTTTGTTAAGTAATAATGGGACATGTATTTTATTTTTACACGTGTGCTGGAAGTGGGGGTAACGGGGTGAACGGGGTATGTAACCGAAGAGGAGAGTCAACAGTAACTGGGTAAAGAAACAGGGGCAGGTTCAGCTTCTCTGTAAAGAAACTGAACAGTCACAGGTCACGCTGTTCGCTGCTCGCTGGTATTTGAAGAGTTCCTTGTCGCTGTCCCAGGCGCCTGTATAGGGCTTCATGAGCAAGTGCATTAGCGGGCAGGCTGGGTCCCCGAGGATGACTATAGGCATCTGCACATCCACAACAGTTATTTCGTGGTCCGGGAAGAAACTACCTTCCTGCAGGCGTCTGAGCAGCCCACAGTTCCTGAAAACACACGCATCATGAACCTTGCCCGGCCACTCGACGTTGATGTTTGTAAAACGTCCCCTATGGTCCCCCAGTGCTTGCAGCACCATTGAAAAGTAGCCCAATTTCTCATCAGCTGACTGTGGAAGAGGTGGACGATAAAGTGCGAGGAGGAGAAAACGGCGATGATCGCAGCGGGCTCCGTGCTTGCAGTGCTGTGGCGTCCGCGCTGTCACTGACCAGAAAAGTGCACGAACAGATTGCCCGCAGGCGCTTTCAAGGAGGGAGGGAGGGAGGTTGTGATTGACGGTTCAATGACGACACTTACCCAAAACCACCCTCGACACATTTCTCCCCCCAGCAGGCATTGGGGGCTCTACCCAGCATTCCAATGGGCAGCGGGGACTGTGGGAACTGTGGGATAGCTTCCCACAGTGCACCGCTTCCAAAGTCGACGCTGGCCCCGTGAATGTGGACTCAGAAATTCGAATTAGTGTATTTAGTATGGATACACAAATTCGACTTCATAAGGTCGAATCCACAAATTCGAACTAAGTTGATTCGAAATAGTCTTGTAGTGTAGACAAGGCCTAAGAGTAAACTAAAGAGGTTCTGTACAGTTTTCTGGCCTCAGTATCAGCTAGAGAGCCAGGAAAGGTGGCCACCAGAAGGATCACTTAATTACAACACGATCCTTCAATTACTCCTGTTTTGTCAGCGAACAGGTAGCTTCTGAAGCTGTTTGTATGGAGAGCTCTTGTAAAAATCCCCCATCATAAGCCCCAGAGCTGCACTGGGAGGAGAACTGTCCGCGGGGACGTCTGTCTCTGTTGGGCTCATGCCATCTGAACGTATTGACTGTGCAGCAAGATAAGATGCATCGTGGTAATAGGAAATAATGGCCTTGGTGTGTGTGTGTGTGTGTGTGTGTACACCAGTGTGAGTGACTGTTACCGGAAGATGCCCAGAGTACCCTGTGAAGCAAAAGCTCGTGACCAGGACTACTCTAACGCAAGCCCAGTAACTAGTGGATCTTTAGGAGATCCGACCCAGGGTGGGTTGACTCGGCCTGGCATCGTCCAGCGAGGAAGCTTCCTGGGTCTAGGAGTGTGTGAACCCATCTTCCCTCCCCTTTCCTTTCCGTGTGGGCTACTCACAGTCTAATCATCTCACTGGACGCAATCAGAGTAAGCGGCGCTGTCTCCTAGAGACTAGCCGACGCTCTTTGCTGAAGGGAGGTGTAGGAGAGTTGTGGTCATCCTCATTAGTCTCTCCTGTGTGAGTACCCTGTAGGGAGAGATCCTTAGTTTATGAGCCGCTAGCACGGACAGGGCACCCTCCCTGTGTGTGTAAGTGGAAAATGGGTAAGGGACAGTCTAAACATTCCTCCTCACCCCCTAAGGGTACCCCAGCATATTACATGTACGTACATTATGGTCCTAAAACCTGCAGGTATTTAGAGAATTGGAATCTTTACACGCGTGAAAATCCATCTAAACAGTGCCCATTAGAAGGTACCTTCAATCTAGATAAGATCATACATCTCAGAGGAGCTTTTAATCACCAAAAGAAGAGCCTCTGACACAGTGTGAGCAATTTGTCTAGGAAGGGGTTAATTTGAAATTCAGCTTGGCCCAGAGATAAAGGGAAAGTTGCTCTACGTTCAAGGTCAAAAATCAGTGCAGACTATGCTAAGTACAAAGAAAAACTGCTTTTGGCCCCAGCTGGCTGTGGAAAAACATAGACAGAGGCAAACCAAAGGCAATACAAGTTACAGAACTGAGATTACATTTGCAAAGCTTAACTGTCCAGTGAGATCCAACAGTGTGCCTTTGCGACCCCGAGCCGATGTGGCTTGGTGATGCGGGAGAAACCACAGGCAGCTGATCTGGAATCTCTGAAAGAGACACCGCAGGAGATTCCAGGGTGTAAAAGAACAGCCCTCCCAAGAGAAGAAGCATGTTGGAAATTCTGGACAAGCTGTATACAGGATAATCTCCCGTCCACCTATTCCCCTTCTCTGAACGTTATACACAGACGTGGCCAGTCTGGACATATGTGAGTATTAAAGTGGCTTAGGGCTTGGGGCATTCATGTTTTTCCTGAGTGATGTGGGAGCGTTCCCAACACTCTCCATTGTTGTTTTATTATTTTTAATGAAGCTTTGAAATTCGGTTATATGGTGCGTTTTATCTTCCCCCAACACCTGCAGTGTCAGCCTGATCACCTGACATGAGGGATAGATTGGTAATAGAAATTTGTCACAGTTTGGTGAGCAATTGAGAATGGGGGAGCCTTGCAGAATTTACACCATCCATTTGTTTTACCCTTGTTATTTTATGTTTGCTTTGCTTGGTACTGTTGGTGTAATATGTTGAGGATTGCATGATTAAACGTGTGCCCACTTTCAGCTGCAGTAAGTCTGAGAACTGGAGGGGGGTTTAGCATTCCTCTCTCCACCCTGGTTGACCGGGAAGGGTGGCAGGTGGATCTACCCCCCATCGTAGCAGGACTGGGCAATAGAGTAGTTGGAGAAAAGGGAGGACTCGGGTAGTCTTGTGAGTAAAAATGTTTTAGGGAAAAGACCAGAAGGGTGGGGGCTAGTTGAGAAGCCCACCCTCCTAGTTAAAACTGGTAATGGAGCAAGTTGGTGCCCATGGAAGGGACGGTTCAGCGAGAAAAGCTGGATCAGGCCCAGGCGGGCAGGCAACGGACAGAGAGATTGGAGAACAGGTTGGAAACTTTTGAGGGTGTAGTGGAAGGAAGGAGTAAGTAAGTGTAAGCATGGGGATTTCAAATACCCAGGAGGATATTTGAAATGGTGATTTGAATTGATAAATGATTTAAGGGAGAGTGAAAAGTTAACTCTGTAGTTGCTGGAGGGAACAGCAGTTGAACCTTGTAAAAATGCTAAAGAGAAAAGTTCTTGGTGTCTTTAAAATGTTTGTAAATAAATTCAGGCAAAGAAATTATTAGATTGTAATTATTTGGCTATGAACAATTTTGTTGAATTCGCTAAAGAATGTATACAGTGCTATGTAATTGAAATTGTATTAGGCTCTAAGGGCACTATAAGTGGTGATGTTTTCTTTCAGTGTTTAAAAGCAGGAGTTAAAAGTAAAAAGCAAGCCAGAGAGCATCTGTATTAATGCAAATTATCTAACTGATAAGGTAGAAGCCACTGAAACCTGGGCTGCCTATAAAACACATACAAGAATATATGGGGTAATTCCCCTGTTTTGCCTAAAATCAACAAGGGTATTTGTATATTTTAAGCGATGATTGACTGCCCAGAAGGGGTAGACCTCTGTTTTTGTCTTTCAGATAATCAGAGAAAACTGATGCCAGCTGAACAGCATTCAACGTACCATGCATTTACTGACATAGTAGAAATTATGTTTTGTGTTCTATGTTCTGTCTTGTGGTGTTTGTCTTGTGGCCAGAATTGTTGTGTTTAATATTTTCATGGGATGGTCTGGTTTAAAATCAAGCGGAAGGGTTGGATTGGAATGCAGATACTTGTTTTGTTCAACTTAGAATATAAAGTGTTTGGATACATCAGGAAAAAGTGACATATTAAAGTCTAATACATTTCCTTAAGTAAGAGAAAGAAACTTCATTGGCCAAATCTTTTAATTGAAAATTGTTATTAAAATTTGCATACCAACAGTCTTTGGAAGCAAGGACATGAAAAGTTAACCCACTCCCCATATTGTACATGGCATCCTTCTGGCCACCTCAGATTTCTAGCCAGAGGGCTGGGGATGATGGGAAGCTATTGGACTAAAGGTTGTATCGAATGAACTCATCAAAGTGGGTGTGCTTGTCCTGGCTTGTTGTTCCAAAGCTCTGTAATAAGGTAATTTTAGTGGAAGGGTATATGTGGCATAACATTAAATAAGACCAATGTACTGTATAACGGCAATGTGTATGTGTTCATTGTTAACAAAAGGTGTATAAGTAAAAAGTAAGTTTCCTTTGTAGGTTAACAAGGCCAAAAAGGGGAGCTTGAATGTGCCCAAGCAGCTGTAAAATCTGCAAAGCACTGCCAGACACTAATGAAATGTGTTAGCTTTCTTTTCTCACAGGTAAAGAAGCGCTACCCAAAGACCCTAGCAGCCCTGCCACTCTTGGAACCAGGAGACTGGATCAATGTAAAGGTCCATGTATCTATTGGGTTTCCGGGAAACGGGGCGGGCAAAGCCCGCCCCATGCTAACGGAACCCCCCCCCCAGCCTAAGGGGAGGTTCCACAGGGCCTCAGAAACCCACTAATTGCGGGGGACAACTAATAAAAGAACAGGGACAGGAGTGCGGTCAAAGAGTCATAAGAAGGGAGCCTGACGGGGACACCGAGCAGAGAACCCCAGACAGCGCCCACTGCTCCTCGAAGGCGTCAAGGGAGCCAGCAGACGCCGCCCAGAGGAACTCTGCCCGGAGACGTGAACGGACTAAGGATCGGAAACAGGCCCCACAGTCGCAGGAGTCTCCACTGGCCAACCGCCTCTCCCTGGTCACGTAGATGGCCAACTTAGCCAGGGCGAGGAGCAGGTTGACCAGGAGGTCCCGCGACTTCGTGGGGCCACGGATAGGGAGTGCATGGAGAAGGAGGTGGGGGGGGAAAAGTGCAGCCAGAAACGCAAGAGGATATTGGTGAGGAGCCGGTACAGGGGCTGCAGCCTGGCGCACTCAACGTAAACGTGCGCCAGGGTCTCCCTCACGCCGCAGAAGGGGCAGGTGTCCGGGACAGGGGTAAACCGCGCCAAGTACACGCCCGTGCTCACGGCCCCATGGAGGAGCCGCCAGCTGATATCCCCGGCGGGCCTCGGGACCAGGGTGGAGTACAGGCTGGCCCACCGGGGCTCCTCACCCTCCAGAGGTGGCAGGAGGTCCCGCCACTTGGTGTCGGGGCGGGACACGAGGGTGAGGAAGTGAAGGGTGTGGAGCACGAGCGCGTAGAGCTGCTTCCTTGGCGCGGTTTGGAAACGGACCGGCTGCAGATCGTGCAGCCGGCTGGCGGAGAAGGAGCGGGGGGGGGCCGGTCGGGTCCACGGGGCAGGGGCCCGATGAAAAGGTCCGGAGGGCTCGGGGTAGGGGGTGGGCGGGGCGTGCCCTCACGCAGGACCCGGTCGAGGTAGGCCCGAGCAGCGGGCAGCAAAGCGGCCTCCACCTCCTGTAGTACGAGCCGGGGAGTACAAGGTCTGGAGAGTCCCATCCGCCGAGCGAGCGTCAGGGGATCCAGCCAGTCTCCCTGGTCGTAGTCTAGGAGGTCTCCGACCCTGGTGGTTTCCGCCAGGACCAACCTCTGGCGCACCGCGGGGGACTCCGCCACCTGCACACGGAGCTGGGGGTTGTGTAGCAGGGGCTCCGCGAGGAGATCTGTCCCCTCGGTGGCCGCCACGGACCTGGTCGCAGAGAACAGCTTCCAGGTCCGGAGGAGGTCCTGGTAGAAGACCGGCAGCCCGGAGAGGTCTCGCGGAAGTCCCCTCGGGTCGAGATAAAGGAGCTGCCGGTCGTATCGGAGCCCTCGGAAGCGGCGCAGGAAGGCGTGCACCAGGGCTCTCCATGCTGGACTACCCGCACCATAAAGGAGCCTCTGCAGTGCCTGGAGGCGGAAGACGTGGACCTGAGTGCACAGGCACTTCAGGCCCTGCCCTCCCTCCTCCAGGGGCAGGTGGAGCACCCCTGCAGGGACCCAGTGCAGTCCTGGCCAAAAGAACTCCAGAACCACCTTCCGGAGGTCGGTCAGGAACCCCGGGGCCGGGACCAGGGTGTTGAGCCGGTACCAGAGCATGGACAGGATCAGTTGATTGAGCACCAGTGCCCTCCCTCGGAGGGAAAGGCACCGGAGGAGTCCTGTCCATTTCCGGAGCCACTCCGCCACCCTGCCCTGCAAACCTTGCCAGTTCTCCGGCGGAGAGGGATGCGTGGCAGAAAGGTAAACGCCGAGATAGAGCAGCGGACCCGCGCTCCACCGGATGGCCTGAAGCGCGGGTGGGAGGGAGCTCGCCTGCCACCCATCCCCGACCACCAGGCCAGAGCTCTTGACCCAGTTGACCCGGGCGGAGGAGGCCGCCGAGTACACGGCCTGGCAGGCCTCCACCCGCGCCAAGTCGCCCGGGTCCTGGACCATGAGGAGCACATCGTCGGCGTACGCCGACAGGACCAGCCACAGCTCCGGCTCCCGAAGCACCAACCCCGTCAACCTCCTGCGGAGGAGACAGAGGAAGGGCTTGATCGCCAGGGCGTACAGCTGGCCCGAGAGGGGGCACCTCTGCCGCACTCCCTGCCCGAAGCTGACCGGCTCGGTCAGGGTCCAGTTGAGCCTGACCAGACACTCTGCGGAAGCGTACAGCACCTGGAGAAAACCCACAAACTGGGACCTGAAACCGAACGCTCGCAGAGTGCCCAGGAGATACCCATGGTCCACCCTGTCGAACGCCTTCTCCTGATCCAGGGACAGGACGACAGACCACCCCTGCACCCAAGCTCCAAGAGATCCCGGACCAGATACAGGTTGTCGAAGATGCTACGGCCTGGGACGGTGTAGGTCTGGTCTGGGTGGATCACGTCCTCCAGCACGGCCCCAGCCGCAGTGAGATGGCCTTGGCTACGATCTTGTAGTCCATGCTGAGGAGCGAGACGGGACGCCAATTCCATAAGTCGCGGAGGTCCCCCTTCTTCGGCAATAAGGCGAGCACGGCTTGCCTGCACGAGAGAGGGAGGACCCCACTCCACAAGGACTTGGCCCAGACGCTGACCAGGTCTGGGCCGAGGACGTCCCAGAACACGTAGTAGAACTCCACGGTCAGCCCGTCCATGCCCGGAGACTTGTTGGTGGGCATGCGGTGGAGGGCTTCCGAGAACTCAGCCAGAGAGAGAGGCAGCTCTAGCCGGTCCCGGTCGCCTGCGCTGACCGTCGGGAGCCTGTCCCAGAGCACTCTGCAAGCGGCAGGATCGGTCGGATCCGGGGAGAAAAGGCACGCATAGAAGGTCCGGGCCCTCTCGCACATCTCCGCCGGATCCGTGAGGGGGTGCCGTCCTCCGCCAGAAGGCAGGTGACGTGCTTCTTGGCCCCCCTCCTTTTCTCCAGGGCGTAGAAGAAGCGGGAGCTGCGATCCATCTCCCGAAGGAGGCGGATGCGGGATCGAACAAAGGCTCCCCGGGCCCGATGGTCTTCGAGGACCCGGACCTCCTCCCGCTTCTCCCGGCATGCCCCGCAAAGGGATGGATCCTCGGGGCTGGTGGCCGGATTCCTCTCCAGCTCTAAGACCTCCCGCTCCAACTGCCCTATCGCCGCATCCCTCCGTCGGCTGGCACCCCGGGTGTAGTCACGGCAGAAGAGCCGGGCGCGCACCTTCCCCACATCCCACCACCACCGTGCCGAGGGAAAGGCACGCTGCTGCCCTAGCCAGGCCAGCCAGAACTCCCGGAAGGACGCCACGAAGCCCCCATCCTTCAGCAAGCTGTTGTTAAAGTGCCAATAGGCCGGCCCCGGCCTCTCCGCACAGAGAGAGGCCGTCACGGTGGCGAGGTGGTGGTCCGAAAAAGGGGCCGGCCGGATGCTGGAGGACTGGGCCCGTGAGAGATGGAACCGGGACAGATAGATCCGGTCCAACCGGGAGCGGCACGACCGATGGGCTTCCACCCAGACATAGGTGAACGTGGAGGCATCGTCCGGGTGGTGGTCGTGCCAGACGTCCACCAGGGAGTGATGGGTGACAATCTCCCGGAGGATGTCCGCGGCGGCCAGACTCTGCTCGGTCCCCGAGCGGTCCCGCTCCTCTAGGACGGTGTTGAAGTCCCCGCCCAGGACCAGGCACTCGCGAGGATCCAAGGAGCCGAGGAAGGCGGACGCCTGCTGATAGAACTGCAGCCGTTCCGGGGCCGATGTCGGGGCATAGACGTTGACGAGGTTGACCATGAGCCCCTCCATGCGGACCCGGAGGTGCAGCAGGCGGCCCGGCACAGCCTCGGCGACTCCCAGCACGTCAGGCCGCAGGTCGGGGGAGAACAGGGTGGCCACTCCAGCCCGACGGGTCTGAGATGGCTGAAGTAGACCCCGTCCCCCCACTCCAGCCGCCAGCTAGCTTCGGCGGCTGGATCCGTGTGGGTCTCCTGCAGGAACACCACAGAGTACCCCCCCTCCCGAAGGAAGGAGAGCACCTGGCTCCTGCAGAAGCCCACCCTACAGCTCCGGGTGTTCAGTGTGGCAAAGGTGACGAGTGCCATGAGGAGGGCTGGGGGGGATCCTCGCTGGCAGGGGCGCTCACGGCCCCCGTTGGGCCGTGCAGCAAGCCGTGGCCCACCCCGAAGGTGAGCAAGGAGTCACGGAATTTGCGCACCCGATGGTAAGCCGCGGCACCCTGCTTCCCGGTCCGCTTTCCCTCCCCCATGAGGGCCCTCGTGGCTAGGAGGATCTTGTGGAAGTCCCCCCAGCGCTGGAGAGCAAGCGGGATCTTGTTGCAGGAGCCCCGGACATCCTCCAGGAACTCCCGCAACTCCTCTCTCAGCGTATGGGGGGGTGGGGACTCTGGCGCAGCCCTGTGGCCTACTGGGACGGGTAAGCAAGGGGCGGACCCCGGCTCAGTGGGGGGCGGCGGAGGGAAAAGCGCAGCCCCTAGTGGGTCGGGACTGTGGAACTCAAAGGCCGCTCCCTGGGAGTCATCCTCTGGGAAAGGGAAGGAGACAGCTCCAGGGGTGGCAATAACATCGTGGGAGGTGGAGGGGGCAGGGATGGGGCTGGGAGTAAGGGCAGGGCTGGGGTCAGGAGCAGGGGCGGGGGGAGGGACAGAGATGGGACCCTGGGCCGCAAGAGCTGGACTCTCAGTGGGTGGCTCCTCGTGGCCAGGCACGGGGGTTTGAGGGGTTTGAAAGCAGCTTGGCAGGGCTTGAGAGCTGCTGCTCTCAAGCTGGGCTGATTGGGGAAGTAGCCGCAGCTGGGCCACACCCCAATCAGGCCACAGCTGGCCCCTATAAAAGGCTATGAGCCAGGAGCCCAGGCAGTCTCTCTCTGCCTTCAGAGGGTGATGGGCCTGGCTGCTGGAAACTAGAGAGAAGGTACCTGAGTGGAGCAGGGCTGGGGAAAGGCTGAGGAGCTGGGGAGCTCCAGCCTGGAAAGCCCCAGGCTGCGGCCTAGCTATAGGCCAAAGGTACTGTGGGTTGCAGAGGGCAGCCCAGGGGTAGGACAAAGCAGCAGGTCCAAACCCTACTTGCCAGGGATGAGTTGGCTGAGACTGCAGCCTGCCCCAGGGTGTGGGGCTAGACAATGACTGGCAGTAGCCATACACTGAGGCAAGGTGGGGATAGAAGGTGGGGGTTCCCTGGGGGAGGGGGAAACCCAGTTACAGATTAAAGAGGCACCAGGGTCCTGGGAGGGACACGGGGCCAATAGTAAACAGGTGGATCACCGGCCTGCAGAGGGCGCTCCGGGCTGGAACAGAGCTAATTCCCAGAGTCACCAGTAGGAGGCGCTGCAGGGGTGAGTCTGACCTGTTACAGTCCACCAGTGAAAGACTGCTTTGGCTCCATGCTGGAATGGCCCTTATTAAGTCCTGCTGACTACCAACACCGCTGTGAAGTGCCAAAGACTGACTGCCTGGACCCATGATTCTCACTGCAAAAAGACCCCTCCACCTCAGGAGAATTCTCCTACTGATAATTAGCCTATTCCTTCTTCTAGTTCTACTGTGCCTTCTGGACAGCAGGGAAAAAGGACAAGGTGAAATGCTAGTTAACCTCTCCCTTGTCCACTGACAGACCTACTGTGCCTTTAAACTTTTCTAGAAAAAGCAAAACCATTACAGGGTGATGTGCTGGTAACCTCTCCCCTGTAGGGTGCTGAACCACGACTGTTTCGGGGAAAAAAGATGAAACACTCACTCCACTGACATTGCCAAAGTCCAGGAATTCCTGACCAGAAAGGACATTAAGAACTGACCCTGGTGAAGAAACAAAGAATTATACACTGGCAGGAAAAAATTTGTGGGACCCCTGCTTGGGAATGTGGTATTGATTGGATTTTGGGGTTTATTCTACAGGCTGCGCCCTGTGTTCTGGATAAATCCTTCAGCATGTATTGCCCTCCCTAATTGGATTTTAAATGGCATTGCCCTTATCCAGTTTCCAGATCACTTCTACATACCCAAATTGCTCACAAGGGGCTGCCATTAAATTAGCACAACAGAGAGCCTGGGTTATTTCCCCTGGAAGAAGAGGGACCTGACCAGATCCCTGTGGGCTGGGGCCAATAGTGCAGCAGCCATTTGGAATATTCTTAAAAGCCCAAGAACATGATAAGAAATTGGGCCAACTAGAAAAGGCCACTAGCCTTATTTCTGGAGCTCAACTAACCCAAGTACAGGCTGGAGCTGGTGAGTTACATGTCATTTCCACCCTTAGTTCTATGACCCAGAAGTTACTGACAGAGATGGTATTGGATATCACTGAGGCTGGGAAGGCATTGCAGTGGGATCTAGTATGTTTAGAAATTCAGGATTTCCTGAATGACCAGCTGATGGCCATTCGGAGTGATCTTGAGCACCAGACTAGGCCCACTGCCCTTACAGACACATCAGGAACCATCTGATCTGTGGTCATGGAGACATACTGGGACACTTTCTGGATGAAAGTGTGGACATTCACAGTGCTCCTTCCAAGCATATGGACCAGTTAGGGGGGTGTGGGCTCCCACATACCGAATCACTAGGCATGACTCTAGGTAACTCAGGAGGGTGGAAAACCACAGTGTCAATGAAGTCTTCCTGTACCAGGCCTGAATGAACCAAAGTTATTCTATGCTTGCCCAAAGTGCTTCCATGTTTAAACTCTAATCGACCTAACAGGCCAGCAACAGAGAATGGAATGTGTAATTGCCACTGCATAATGTATCTGCTGCATGGGAATGTAAGGGGGGAGAAGGGGGAGTAGTGGGGGGTATTAGAGACAGCTTAGCTAAAGTTATGTATAAAAAGAGAAAATCTGCTTGTAGGGGGTGCTTGATTTGAGACGTGTCTGTCTCCTGGCACCGCTTTGAGATCTCAAATAAACTTTGTCTGCTTCTCCACCTTGGTGTGTTTATTGGAGCGAAGCACACCGGGCAACGAACCCCCGATGTTGCTGTCCTCGGGCCTCTGTGCCGGCAACAAGCTGGTATTTGCTTTAAACTGTACGGAATAATCAGTGGGTCAGGGAGGTGCCCAGTGCAGAGAGGGTACCCCGGAGTGGGGACACCCTAGCCGCCGGAGCCGATGCCGGGATTGAAAGGGCTCTGGGCTGCCCGCAGCCACGGGGAGCTCTGAGCCCTTGAAATCCCCACCCCAGCCCAGCCGCCAGAGCCGTGGACAGATTTAAAGGGCTCTGGGCTGCCTGCAGCTGTGGGGAGCTCAGAGCCCTTTAAATCCCAGCCCCGGCCCGGGCGCCGGAGCCACGGCCGGGATTCAAAGGGCTCTGGACTGCCCACAGGCGCGGGGAGCTCTGAGTCCTTTCAATCCCCGCCGTGGAAGTCAATGCGGTCCAGCACGGCTTACTGGCCCTTGCCAGTACACTGTACCGGACCGGACCGGTTTACTTTCACCTCAGCTTCTATTGAACTCCTTGCTCAGCCCCTGCCTGAGGGCCTGAGCTCCTGACTGTTTGTTTTCTTTCCTGCCCTGACTCAGGGCCTGACTCATAGAACTATTGCGAGGCACTGGGATACTTGGCTGTGACCGCCCTGCTCTAAGCAGTTTGTCCTGATTTAGCTGCTCTCAGCTGTGTCCCACTAGAGCACCTCCTTGTTACAGCCACACCAGCTGTTGTTTATGGCATTTATTGACCTAATGAGGGCCTTTGATTCCATCAGTTGTGAAGCTTTATGGAAGGTGCTGTCTAGGTTCGGTTATCCACTGAAGTGCATTCATGTTCTCAGGCTACTGCATGATGGAATGACTGCCTCCATCCTCTGTAATTGGTTGGAGACAGACCCATTCACCATCCATACTAATGTTAAGCTGGGCTCTGTTTCTGCCCCAACCCTTTTCTCCCTCTCTGCTGCTCTAATCTTGATTCTTATTCGTGTCCACCTTAGTTCTGGAACTGGGATTGAGTAGCACGTGGATGGCCAGCTCTTCAATCTGCGGTGTCTTCATTCTAAAACTACAGTCACCAGGACTGTTATTAGTGACCTTCAGTATGCTGATGACAGTGCTGGCCTCACGCACACCAAGGCTAACTTGCAATCCACCCTAGATCTTTTCTCAGGCACCGATCATAGCCCAGTGTCAGAGGGGCAGCCGTGTTAGGCTGTTTCAGCAAAAACAACGAGGAGTCCTCTGGCACCTTAAAGACTAACATATTTATTTGGGCATGAGCTTTCGTGGGCTGGAACCCACTTCTGCAGAAGCATGTCATAGCCCAGGACATTCCCTTGGTATGGGGAAGACTAAGGTGCTCCTCCTGCCCCAGCACACACTGCCCCCCTTCTCCCACAAATTGTCATCAGTGGTGAACCCCTGGAAAACGTTGAGCGTTTCCCTTACCTTGGTAGCCACCCCTCCCAGACAGCCAATCTTGATGTGTAGATCGAACATAGGATCCGCTGTGCCAGTGCACCCTTCGGAAAGTTGCTCTGTCGTGTCGTTATTGAGAGAGATGTGCGGATGGAAACTAAGATCCTGGTCTCTCTGCAAGCAACCAGTTGTCACATATAACGACAAAGCCGTAGCGCACGAATTGGACTCCTCCGCCATCTTGAGGCTCATCAATGACTTTCCCCCTGGCAGACATCATTCTCGTATCCAGGGATAGCTGACGACTACATCTCAGATAGGCTGGTGGGAGGGAAGCCAGCCCAGCCTTGCCCCCTGCCCCCGAGTCCATCTGAGTCTCCGTCCTCAGCAAATCATGACCTTTTATTTTATTTAAAGTGAACGTAGTGATGTTGTGTTATACCACATGGGTTGGGCTCCAGTTGCTACAGTTTCAAGCTGAACAAAGTGAAATTTCCTCTGGTACTTTTTTCAGATCTGGAGGCTCTAGGAACACACGAAGTCCAGGGAGAATGACCACAGACACAATCACAAGGGCAAAGTCTTATTTGTACGACAAGTTTTATTAGAGCAATAAGTAAAGTTACCGTTACTCACGCATATAGAAATCCTGCAGCCACATGAGGACAGCAGCAGCCATGAGCTAAAAGCAGAAAGTCACAGCCGCACAGTTACACTTAAATAATGTAATATCAGGCTGGTAAGAAGACGCTCCTGTCCTGATAGTACCCACCACCACCAGATAAAGAAACAGATCTTAAGATGTTTAAAGAAAACTTTCTCTGATAGCGTCTGTCTGGCCAGGAGTCACTTATCAACAGCTGTGACTGTGAAATCTATACTTCTGTTGTTCTGCCTTTATGGTCCCTACTTCTCTATTGTTTGTCAGTATGGTTTCTGTCTGATTCTTTGATTGTTTCAGTCTGTTGCATCACTAGTTTTGCAAGCTTTAAATCAACTAAGGTGGTGGGGTATGGTTGGCTAAAGAATCTGACAAAGTGGGCTCCAGCCCACGAAAGTTTATGCCCAAATAAATTTGTTTGTCTCTAAGGTGCCACAGGACTCCTCCTTGGTTTTGCTGAAACAGACTAACACGGCTGCCCCTCTGAAACTTCTTTTACAACATGTTAGGATTGGTCAGAAATGTGTTTTGTGACACCTTAGTAAAATGACTGGACTCAAGTCTCACTATATAAAACTATATTGTGCAGAAGCTGAAGTGTCCAAACGACCTGATCCTGACTGGCCACTAGGAAAAGTTCATCTCCCTTATTGGGTGTGGTGAGCATTGTATCCTTAGCGTGTGCTTTCTGTTTTGGTAACTGTTAATAAATAGAGGTTAAGGATATTACTGTCTGAGGCTCTTTCACTGGGAAAAGCTCCTGCAGACCCACAGAAGAGTACGCCCTGAGCCCCAAGAATTGGCTGAGGGTTCGATGCATTTCACCCCCAGACCTAGGATTTGGGAAAGGGTGGGCGTGCCTAAATCAACCGGGTTGCGCCTTGAGCCGTAGGAACTGGGTAAAGGTGAGTGCCCCAGACCGTACAGGTAACACCTTAGGGTTATTTTACTCTTACCCAACCAGGGAACCCTCTTTTATATGATAATTTTGACTACACCCAACACCTTATGCATATGCATGAAGGTGTCAGCCTTCTTTCCCTCAGCTATACTTTCACACCCCATGAATAAAAGGGTGCCCCATTTTTCACAGGTTGTTTGTAGTTCTTCTTATTGTAATTAGCCTTTTTGTACCCTGCGCTCAGAACCGACATTTCAAGATCTTACAATCAGTATCCCTTGGTCTCAGACAATCCATTTGCAGTTTATTGCAATTCACTTTTCTGTAGCCTCGCCGACTGGCACATCCTACGCAGTAACCCTGTGTCCTGTGGGCATAGGGTTATTCCTAGTCACCCACTCACATCAAGCATTCTTAAGCCTATGGCCTAGTCTGGCTAAGCTAAAATCGTACAGGTCTCAGCCTACAGGCCTCGCGTTTCAGCCAGACTTTACTTATATACTGAATACACACTCAGCACCCTCACGACTTGTCAGTCTGATACTTCCATAATCCTAGAGTTTAAATCTATTTAGCAAGCAGTGATTATACACAAAATAGCACATGATAAATGGACTAATTGGCTACAAGATGGGGCAGCTGGAGGACTCGTTCATCTTCGCCTTCAGACTCTGAATTTCCTGCTCCAACTCCGCCATCTCCTTCTTGAACCCCTCAGACAGCAGCTGCTTCTGCTCCTGGGGGACAAAGCCGAGGGTTAGTGCCACCGACACAGAGCCATGGCGATCTGGGGTGGGGAAGCAGAGCTGGGCTAGAACCCAGGAGTCCTGGCTTCTAGTGCCACCCCTGCTCTAACCATTAGACCCCACTCCCCACCTAGACCCAGGGATAGAACCCAGGAGTCCTGGCTCCCACCCTCCCCACCCTAGGTAGCTCAGTCTCAGCTCGCCGGGGTCCCGGGGCGGGTACCTGCAGTTTCAGGGCCAGCGCTGTCTCCTGCTCAGCCAGCAGCTTCTTCCTGTCCTCCTCCATCTTGGCCGTCAGCTGCTGGACGTGCTCCTGGTGGCTGCGCTCCTGGTCCTGCAGCAGCTGCTCCGTCCTGGCCTGCAGCTCCTGGCTCAGCTGGGCCTCCCGCTCGGCCGCCTCGGCCCGCGCCCGCTCCACTGGGGGGGGGGGGGGCACATAGTCAGGGCCAGGGGCTCGGGGTGCTAGAGTCCTGGCTTGGGTCACAACATCTATGGGGCACTAGCTCTATGGGGCACTGGGGTTACCGGGTCTGTGGGGCTCTGGGGTCACCAGGCTTGGGGTCACTGTGTCCATGGAGCACTTGATGTATGGGGCCCTGGGATCACAGCATCTATGGGGCCCTGTGATAACTGTATCTATGGGGGGCTGGGATCACCTTATTTCTGGATCCCTGGAGTCACAGGGCCTGTGAAGCCACAGAGCCCCTATCCTGCAGAGCCCTGGTATCTGTGGGGTCCAGGAGTCACAGGATCTATGGAGCCGTACAGGCCAGGGGTCACTGGGTCTGTGGGGGTCACAGGACTACACAGTCACCTTCAATCTCCCTCTGTCTGTCCGTGAGGCTCTGGTCCATCTGCAGGACGGCCTGGGCCACCGTCTCCTTGGACTTCAGAAACTGCTGCAGCACCTCGGCCGCCTGGGGGCACCGGGGAGAAAGGGGGTGAGCTGGGGCCCACAGACCTTCCCACTTGTTCCACCACCCCCACCCGCCCCACAGATTGAGGGGTTTGCAGACCCTCCCACATGCAACTGCCCCTCCCACCAATCACGGGGCCCACAGCCCATCTGTCATGGAGTGTGGGGGAGACGGGGCCCTGCACCCCCGGCTTCCTGCGATTCTCCAGGACTCTCAGCCAGCCAGTAACACAGAAGGTTTATTTAAACAACAGGAACACAGTCCAGGACAGGTCTTGCAGGTATAGACAACAGGATCCTCCCCAAGTAGGTCCATCTTGGGATCCCAGGAGCACCATAGCCCCATTGGGGGGTCAGAGCCCTGTCTGGGCTCCCCTCCATTTCACCAGCCAGCTCCAAAACTGTAACTCCCTCCA
The DNA here is from genome assembly GCF_020497125.1 of Mauremys mutica. Classification (NCBI taxonomy): domain Eukaryota; kingdom Metazoa; phylum Chordata; order Testudines; family Geoemydidae; genus Mauremys; species Mauremys mutica. Next base: position 8,304,472 of record NC_059088.1, on the reverse strand, counting down.
GTGTCTCTCACTCAGCCTCCCCGCCCCCCGGCTCCTCCCTCAGCCTTTGTCCAGTTTCCCAGGCAGAGGTGTCACCTGGTCCCAATCCCCGTCCTGGTTCTCATGTTATGTGCTCAGGTATCTTCCCTCAAGGCCAGTCTCCCATCCCCAATACAGACCGTCCCAGCCAAACTCCCCTGCAACCTTCCCCGGCCAACACTCCCCTCTCAGCATTTAAAGACCATATTAAGAACAGTCCCAGTTTGTCACACCATCCCCCCTGCACCTGCCTGCACCTGCCTCACCCCCCCAGATCAAGGGGCCCCCAGACCAGAAGGAGTCTCCATGCTGCCCTCACATCCCATCAGAAAGGGACAAGCCCGGACCACAAACCCACAGTGGGTGCCCGTGGACCACAAACCCTAGGACGCCCGCGGGCTGTGTGTGTAGCTCAGAGCCACGGCCGGAGACACAACCCAGGAGTCCTGGCTCCCAGCCCACCCCCTGCTCTAACCACCAGACCCCACTCCCCTCCCAGAGCCGGGGAGAGAACCCAGGAGTCCTGGCTCCCAGCCCCCCCCCGCTCTAACCAGCAGCCCCCACTCCCCTCCCAGAGCCGGGGAGAGAACCCAGGAGTCCTGGCTCCCAGCCCCAATTAATGCTATTCAGCCAATTCACCATGATCCCTTTCCCTGGCACCAGCTGGTATTTCTCCACCATCTCCCGCTGGTCATCCAGGAGGCGCTGGTAGCCCCCGGGCACCGAGTAGCTTTCCTCGCAGACCCGCTCCTCCAGCTCCTGCGACAGCTCCAAGAGCGCGGCCGTGCACCGGTCCGACGACGCCTGCTCGTTCCGGCGGCAGAGCTCAGTGCGCTTGGAGTCCAGCTCGTCCTGCGGAGAGACGGGACATCGGAGGAGAAAGTCCCTGTGCCCCATTCCCTGCCCCAGAGAGCCAGCCAGTTCCCTGCCCTGGGGCTAGCGCCCTCAACACGGGAAAGGCCTCGTGCCCCATTCCCTGGTACCTTCAGCTGGCGCTGGTATTGCTGCTCCTCGTCCTTGAAGGCGCGCGCCATGAACGCCCGCAGCGCCTCCCGCTCGCACTGGGCGTGCAGCTCCAGCAGCTCCTGCACGCTCTGCGTGGGCAGCGCCGCCCGCCGCCCCAGCTGCTCCTCGTAGGCAGCCACGGCCTCCCCCACCGCCGCCGAGTTCTCCATCTGCGCCAGGGCCAGCACCGCGCTCTCCATGCAGGGCACCGCCCCGCTGCGGATGGCGTCCACGTAGGTCACCGCCAGGTTCCCCAGCACTGCCGGAGGGGCAGGGTCAGCGCCAGGGGGCCCAGCGCGGCCGGAGGGGCAGGGTCACCGCCAGGTTCCCCAGCACTGCCGGAGGGACAGGGTCAGCGCCAGGGGGCCCAGCACTGCCGGAGGGGCAGGGTCAGCGCCAGGGGGCCCAGCGCGGCCGGAGGGGCAGGGTCAGCGCCAGGGGGCCCAGCGCGGCCGGAGGGGCAGGGTCAGCGCCAGGGGGCCCAGCACTGCCGGAGGGACAGGGTCAGCGCCAGGGGGCCCAGCGCGGCCGGAGGGGCAGGGTCAGCGCCAGGGGGCCCAGCGCGGCCGGAGGGGCAGGGTCAGCGCCAGGGGGCCCAGCGCGGCCGGAGGGGCAGGGTCAGCGCCAGGGGGCCCAGCGCGGCCGGAGGGGCAGGGTCAGCGCCAGGGGGCCCAGCGCGGCCGGAGGGGCAGGGTCAGCGCCAGGGGGCCCAGCGCGGCCGGAGGGGCAGGGTCAGCGCCAGGGGGCCCAGCGCGGCCGGAGGGGCAGGGTCAGCGCCAGGGGGCCCAGCGTGGCCGGAGGGGGCAGGGTCAGTGGCAGGGAGCCCAGAGAGGCTGGAGGGGGGCTGGGTCAGCGCCCTCCATCCAGCCCCTCCCACAGACTGCCCATACGGACTGTGGCCAGCACCCCCAGACCTGACCTTCCCTTGCAGCACATACGCTGATCCTGGGATGTGCTCCCGTCCCTCTCCTTGCACCGTGATCCCCTGTCCTCAGCCCCGCTCAGAACATGCTCCCATCTCTGGCCCCAGGGACATGCCCCGATCCCCCCCCGAGGGCCGCGCCCCGCTCCCCACTCACAGGTGCCCGACACCACGTGGCCGCCCGGGAGGGTTTTGGTGCCCGCGTGCTGGTGGACGTGGCTGCAGAAACGCTGCGCCTGTTGCAGGAAGTCGGGGCTCAGCGCTGCCTCGGGGAGCTCATCCAGCCGGGCCAGGTCGTGGCGCGGGGCCGGGCGGTCGAACACGAAGCACTTGCGGGAGGGGAAGTACTGGCGCAGGTACTTCTTGGGCAGATCCAGCTTCTCGGGCTGGCCTGGGAGAGACCCCCAGGGTCACAGCCAGCCTGGTACCCCCAGCCCCCCCCTCAGACCCACAGCCCATCTACCCTGGTATCTCGCCCCCTCCCTGCCTCCCAAATCAGCCCCCCGGCCCACCTAGCCCGGTCCCCACCCACGGTCGGCACCTTGTCTGCGTTTCAGGGCGTTCTCCAGGTACTCGTCCTCGGTGATCTCCTGCCCGTCCAGCACCAGCTGCAGCGTGAAATCCCACACGGCCCACACGAAGGCCGGGAAGAACCGCACGAACTCGGCCGAATCCTCCCCCTCCTGCCGGCCGCCCTCGCCTGCCGCCTTCACCTTGATGCGCTCCGTCAGCTCCGTCACGTAGCTGGGGGCCGGCTAAGGAACCGGAGATGCGGTGCCCCCTGCAAGGGGGCCCTGATCCCAGCACCCACTGCCCTCACCCCGCTGCCCCTGAGAACAGCACCCAAAGCGGAGCACTGGCTGCAGAATTGGCACTGACCCATCCCAGACCCCTTCTCCCATCAGGGTGCGACAGGTGCTACCCGGTTATGGGGGGGAATCCCAGCTGCCCCACCCCCTGGACTCCTGGGTTCCTCCCAGCAGGAGCAGGATACTGCAACTTCTCCATGGCATACTGGTTGATGGTGCCCATGCTGTTGTAGACCAGGGTGCTGCTGAGCAGCACGGCCAGCGCGAAGATCCACGTGTCGTTCTTCGTATCACCCTGCGAGGGGAATCGCAGGGCATCAGTGTCATACCCCACTGTAGAGGAGGGGGACGGCGGGGATATGGGACAAGGACCTGGAGCTCCCCCTGTAGGTCACAGGAGGTAGCACGGCCCACCAGACCCCACTGCAGAGGGGCAGGTTAGGGGAGATATGAGGCAGGGGAGACTGACCAATGGTGACCCCTGGGCCCCCAACCTCCAGGCCCAGCACCTCTCCCCACATCCATGGGTTCTTGGTCCCCCCAGGACGCCTTCTCTTCTCCCTGGAATCCTGGAGCTGAGACCCAGCTCCTTCCATTGCCCCCCACTCACCTTCTCCACGTCGCCCAGCCCCTCGGTGTCCAGCAGCACCAGGGTCTGGCCGGCCCGGCGGGGGTGGGGGTGGGGCAGGCACCACATCCAGATGCCCTTGGTGTGAGACTGGATGGTGGAGCCCAGCGAGAACCCTGGGGAGAGAGGGGTGGAGCTGGGACAGACGCAGAGCGAGTGGACCCAGGAGTCCTGGATCCCTGCCCACCACCTCCTTCTTCCAGGGCCGCCCAGAGGGGGGGGGCAAAGGGGGCAATTTGCCCCGGGCCCCGGGCTCCGCAGGGGCCCCCAAGAGAAGAGCGGAGGCTCCTGCCTCCGCCCCTCTCCTGGAGCCTCAGCGCATCAAGCGCCGAGTCTCCGGCCGAGCCCCTGAGCCCCGCCCCGATCCGAGCCGCGTGGTGAGGGGTCGGGGCTGGGAGCTCCAACGGGGCCTGAGCCCCGCCCCGATCCGAGCCGCGTGGTCAGGGGGCGGGGCTGGGAGCTCCAACGGGGCCTGAGCCCCGCCCCGCTCAGAGCGGCGTGGGGAGGGGGCGGGCCAGCTGCCTCCGCTCGGCGTGGAGCTCCCAGCCCCGCCCCCTCCCCACGCGGCTCTGAGCGGGTCGGAGCCCAGGCCCCGTCAGAGACGCGCTCGGGTAAGAGGCTGAGGCTGAGGCTGGGGCCGGGGCGGGGGAAGCGGGACCCGCCGCCGCCGCCGCAGCGCAGCCCAGTCTTCGGCGGCGGGGGGCCCCTTCTGTTCTGGGACCTGCCGCCGAAGTGCCCCGAAGGCCCGTGGCAGGGACCCCCCCCCCACCGAATTACCGCCGAAGACCGGGCTGCGCTTTGGCGGTAATTCGGCGGGGGGGGGCTCCCGCTGCGGGTCTTCGGGGCACTTTGGCGGCGGGTCCCGGAACGGAAGGGCCCCGCCGCCGCCGAAGACCCCGGGCCCCCGGAATCCTCTGGGCGGCCCTGCCTTCTTCACGAACAACTAGACCTCACTCCCCTTCCACAGCTGGGGATAGAACCCTGGAGTCCTGGTCCCTGCCCCCCCTCCCCACTCCCGATCACTAGACCTCTCCAGAACTAGGAGGAGAGAGGGAAAAGTGGGACTAATTGGCTGGCTCTGACCTGTGACCTCTGTCAACCCTTCACCACTACCCCAGATCAGTCCCATTGGCCCATCTTCCCCAGCATCCTGCCCCCTCCCTGCCCCCTGGATCAGCCCCACGGGCCCATCTAGGCTGGCATCCTGCCTGCTCCCTCCCTCTGGATCAGCCCTAGGTCCCATCCACCCCGTGTCCCTGCTGGGCCGAGCACCTCCCCAGCGCTCACCTCCCCGGTCCTTGCCGGCCAGTCGGTTCAGGAGGTAGGACTTGCCGGTGCGGTACAGCCCGGCGATGGCCACCACCACCACGGGCTGGCGGACGCTCTGGAGCAGGGCCAGGGCTGCTTGGTTCAGCTGCAGCTCCCCGTCCGGGCTGTTCTCGATCAGGCACATCGGCTCCTCCATGGCGCCTGGCTGTGCCGTGCCGGGGGCACCCTGGGGGCGGCAGGGCGGAGTGAGGCTGGGAGCAGGGGGGCATGGAGGGGGCTGTTTCTGCCTCCCCCCCAAAGGCAGCCAGGAGGGGGCTGGGCCAGTGGGGCGGGTCGAAGCAGCAGGAGTCAGATACATCACAGAGAGCAAGAGAGCGCAGCTGGATCCTCCCCCGTAACACCTGCAGAGCCGCTCAGCACCTTTCCCCTCTAGGGGGCACCAGCTATGGGGAGGTGTGGGGGGGGGTAGGGGGGGAGGGATTGGACTGGAGCCTCAGGGAGGCAGGGAATGGGACATCGGTCCTTTCAGCTCTTGGGGATGCCAGCTCCCACCTAGCCACAATGTGCAATGCCTGTAAGTGGCTCCATGTGTGACATGAGTTGCCCCCGCCCGTCCCCATATTCCCCAGCTCTCTCTAAGCCGAGCTGGAACCAGGAACAGCCCCTCCCCCCTGCAGCCGCTTCCCCCCAGTCCCTGGGGCTGCCCCCAACTGACCTTGGGCTCCGGCACCGAGGGCTGGGCAGCGCTGGCTGCTGCTCTGCTGGGTGGAGTGGCTTCAGAGCATCGAGCCTGGGACTCCATGACAGCTGGTGGCAGCGGTGGGATGAATGCACCCTGTGGACAGTTGGCTGCTGAGGTGTCACAGAGTGTGGGGGAGTCAGGCTCTGCACCCCTCTTCCTGGGACTCACAGTGACTCTCAGCCAGCCAGTAAAGCAGAAGGTTTATTGGACAACAGGAACACAGGATACAGCAGAGCTCGTGTTCAGAGCCAGGACCCCTCAATCTGGCCTCTCTGGGGGTTCAGGGTGTCTGGATTCCAGCACAGGTTCCCCTGCGAACCCACCACCCCGGTCCCAAAACCGAAGACTGACCCCCCCCCCCCTCCACTCAGCTCCTTTTCTTTTGTCCAGCTCCCGGGCAGAGGTGTCAATCTCCCCTCCCCCAGGCCTAGCTCATGTTACAGGCTGAATACCTGTGTCTCACCTAAAATCCTCCCCGGCTCTCCCATCCCCCACACAGACAGTCCCTGCTCCACCACACCTCTCCCCGCTCCGAGACTGAACTGAGTGGGGTCACTGCCCAGTGACCTGGGGAAGTTCGGGGCCCCCTCTCCGGGACAGCGCGTCCGCTATCAGGTTGGCACTTCCCTTCACGTGGACCACGTCCATGTCATAGTCCTGCAGGAGCAGGCTCCACCTCAGGAGCTTGGGGTTGGCTCCTTTCATCTGGTGCAGCCAGGTCAGGGGAGAGTGGTCGGTGTACACGGTGAAGTGGCGCCCAAAGAGATATGGCTCCAGTTTCTTCAGGGCCCACACCATGGCCAGGCATTCCTTCTTGATGGCCGTGTAGTTCTGCTCCCGGGGTAGCAACTTCTTGCTCAGGTACATGATGGGGTGTCTCTCCCCCTTTTCATCCTCCTGTATCAACACCGCCCCCAGGCCCGTGTCTGAGGCGTCGGTGAACACCATAAAGGGCTTGTCAAAATCTGGGTTTGCCAGAACTGGGCCACTGAGCAGAGCCTCTTTCAGCGCCCGGAGAGCCTGCTGGCACTGCTCGGTCCAGACCACCTTGTCTGGCTTCCCCTTCTTGCACAGCTCAGTGATGGGGGCGGCTATGGCACTAAAGTGGGGCACGAACCTTCGATAGTACCCCGCCATCCCGATAAAGGCCTGGACCTGCTTTTTGGTCTGGGGAGCGGGCCAGTCTCTGATCACCTCCACCTTGGCCGGTTCCAGCTTTAGGCAGCCGCTCCCCACCCGATGGCCCAGGTAAGATACTTCCGCCATCCCCACCTTGCACTTCTCCGCCTTGACGGTTAGCCCAGCCTCCCGGAGTCGGTCCAGCACTCGTCTAACCTGGAACATGTGGTCCTCCCAGGTCTGGCTGAAGACGCAGATGTCGTCAATATACGCCACAGCAAAACTCTCCATCCCCCTCAGTAGCTGATCCACCAGGCGCTGGAAGGTGGCCGGCGCTCCCTTGAGGCCGAAGGGCAGGGTCAGAAACTCGTAGAGCCCCAAAGGGGTGATAAAGGCCGATTTCAGCCTGGCATCTGCGTCCAGCGGCACTTACCAGTAGCCTTATGTAAGATCCATGGTGGTGAGGTACCGAGCGCCTCCCAGCTTGTCTAGGAGCTCGTCAGGCCTGGGCATGGGGTAGGCATCCGATACAGTGATGGCATTGAGCTTTCGATAGTCCACACAGAACCGGATCGACCCGTCCTTCTTGGGGACCAGCACCACTGGGGAGGCCCAGGGGCTGGCGGACGGCTGGATCACCCCCAAGGCCAGCATGTCCCTGACCTCTCTTACTAGGTCCTGGGCAGTTTTCCCGGTGACCCAAAAAGGGGAGCATCTTATAGGGGGGTGTGACCCGGTGTCCACCCGGTGGACAGTCAAATTAGTGCGCCCAGGCTGGTTGGAAAACAGCTGTCGGTACAGATGCAGCACCCATCTGATCTCAGCCTGCTGGGCCGGGGTCAGCTGATCAGAGAGGGGAATCGCCTCCAGGGGGGAACCAGCCTTTGTCCCTGGGAATAGATCCACTAAAGGGTCATCCCCCGGCTCCTTCCAATGTCCACACACGGCAAACACCATATTCCCCCGGTCATAATATGGCTTCATCATATTCACATGGTACACCCGGCGGTGGTGCGCCCGGTTCGACAGCTCCACCACATAGTTTACCTCATTTAGTTGCTTGACAACCTTGAAGGGCCCTTCCCAGGCGGCCTGGAGTTTGTTTTTCCTCACGGGGATGAGAACCATCACTTCATCCCCGGTGGCGAAGGCGCGGGCCCGCGCCGTGCGGTCGTACCAGACCTTCTTCTTCCTCTGGGCTCGGGCCAGATTCTCCCTGGCCAGGCCCATGAGCTCGGTAAGTCTTTCCCGGAAGGTCAGGACATACTCCACCACCGACTCTCCATCGGGAGCGGCCTTCCCCTCCCATTCATCTCTCATCAGGTCCAGGGGCCCCCTTACCCGTCTCCCATATAACAGTTTGAAAGGTGAGAACCCAGTAGATTCCTGGGGTACCTCCCTGTACGTGAACAGCAGGTGAGGTAACACAGGGACTGGAGCAGGTTCGACATGAAGTTGGACCCCGGTCCATTAAGACTTCCTTGGGGAACCCACCCAGCTGAAAATGGTCAGCGGCGCATCTGCCATGGTGTCTGCTTCGGTAGAGGACAAGGCCACCGCCTCGGGGTAGCAAGTGGCGAAATCTACCACCACCAGGATGTATTTCTTCCCTGACCGGGTCGCCTTGCTGAGAGGTCCCACCATGTCCATGGCCACCTTCTGGAAAGGTTCTTCTATGATGGGCAAAGGCCTCAAAGCTGCTTTCCCCTTGTCCCGGGCCTTCCCCACCCGCTGGCAGGGGTCACAGGATTGGCAGTACTGTCGGACGTGGGTAAAGACCCCAGGCCAGTAAAAGTTCTGAAGCAGCCTCTGCCTGGTGCGCCGGATTCCCTGGTGCCCTGAGAGGGGAATGTCATGGGCCAGGTACAGGAGCTTGTGGCGAAACTTCTGGGGAACCACCAGCTGCCTCCTGATCCCCCATGACTCCACCTCCCCGGGGGAAGCCCATTCTCAGTACACAAACCCCTTCTCCCACAGGAACCTCTCCTTGCAACCTCTCCTCATGGTCTGTCCTGCACTGAGGTCAGCCCGGTCCCTGAGCTTCCGCAAGGAGGGATCTTTCTGCAACTTGTCCTGGAACTCAGCAGCTGGGACAGGGATGGGGACCTGCTCTCTCTCACCGGCTGGGTCTGAGGCCACAGCCTCTCTGAACCGTGTCTCTGGGCGTTCCCTCCTCACCAGGGCAGGGTCCTGCGCCTCGGGCAGGGTACCTTCCCCAGTGTCAGGGCGCAGTGCCCTGCGCCGACTCTGACTACGGGTCACGACCAGGGCACCCCGGGCATTGCCTGGCCAGGCCTCAAGGTCCCCTCCCATTAACACCTCTGTGGGCAAATGGGGGTGCACCCCCACATCCTTGGGGCCCACCTTGACCCCCCACTTCAAGTGCACCCTCGCCACAGGCACCTTGAATGGGGTTCCGCTCACGCCCATCAGGGTCAGGTAGGTGTCAGGCACCATCCGATCTGGGGCCACCACCCCGGGCCGGGCCAGCGTCACCTCTGCGCCCGTGTCCCAGTACCCAGTGACCTTCCTTCCATCCACCTCCAGGGGAACAAGGCACTGTTTCCGGAGGGGCAGCCCCGTGCCCACCCTGTAGACCAAAAACCCGGAGTCTAGAGCATCCAGCCCCCCAGAGGAGCAGACCTGGGGCCCTCCTCCCTCCTTCCCAGGTGGAACACGGCCATCCCCCTTTCCTGGGAATGTTGCCCCTCATCCAACTGGGTCTCTACCCAGTCAACCCTCTGCGGGTTGGGTCTGCTCGGTCTGTCCCTGAGCTTGGGGCACTGGGCCCGTATGTGGCCTTGTTGGCCACATTGATAGCAGCCCAAGTCTCGTGGGTCCCCTCGAGGGGGTCGGCTGGACCTGACGCTGGATGTTCCCCTTTGGTGGGGGTTCTTCATAGGCCCCCGCTGGGAGGTCCCATGGTGACTCTCTCTCTGCGTTGAGGCAGGCCTGCTCCTTCGAGACTCCTTCCTGCCATCCCCTGCCCGACTGTTCACAAATTGGTCGGCCAGCTGGCCTGCATGCTGTGGGTTCTCCGGCTTTTGGTCCATCAACCACAGCCTCAGGTCCGACGGGCACTGCTCATACAGGTGCTCCAGTACGAATAGGTCAAGCAGGTCCTCTTTAGTTTGGGCCCCAGCCGTCCACTTGCGGGCGTACCCCTGCGCCCGGTTGGCCAGTTGGAGGTATGTGACCTTCCGGGTCTTACGTTGACCCCGGAACCTCTTCCGGTACATCTCCGGGGTCAGCCCAAACTCGCGGAGCAGGGCCTCTTTGAACAGGTTGTAGTCCCGCGCCTCCTCCCCTCTCATTCAGCTGTACACCTCCACGGCGGTGGAGTCCAGTAAGGGGGTGAGGCACCGGATCCTGTCTGCAGGGTCAACCCGGTGCAGCTCGCAGGTATTCTCAAAGGCCGTCAGGAAGGTGTCTATGTCCTCCCCCTCCTTACGCGGGGCCAGGAAGTTCTTATCGAAGCTCTTTGAAGGCTTGGGCCCCCCGTCACTCACCGCAGCCGGGGCCTCCCTGCTCCTCAGCCGGGCCAGGTCCAGCTCATGTTTACGTTGCTTCTCCTTCTCCTCCCGCTCCTGCCGGCTTTGTCTCTCCTCATGTTCCCTCTGTCTCTCCTTCTCCTTCCGGTCGTGTTCTCTCTGTTCCTTACGATCCTCCAGCTCTCTCAGTTTTATCTCTCTCTCCCAGTCCATCCGCCTGCGCTCCACGGAGGCCGAGCGTCGCCGGGACGATCCCCGGCTGCGGGGTGAGCTTCACCGGGCCGACCCCCTGCTGGCCGGGGGGGTCATGGTGCCCTCGGTAGTTGCTGGGTTCCTCCTCCCCCTCCCCCTAGGCATAGAAATGGGGCGTCTCGGGACGCCCTCAGTGGCCGGCTGACCACTCCCAGCGGGGACAGACACTGGTGCCTGCGCTGCATCTGCCCGGCTGCTTCCCTCAGAGACAGGGATCGGTTCATTCACGCGATCTCTCTCCTCCAGCCGGGCAATCAGCTGGGCCTTGGTGAGCTTCCCACTGTGCAGCCCCCTCTGCTTGCACAGCTCCACCAGGTCACACTTGCGCTGCTTGGCAAACATCTTCCTGCTGGCCGCTCGCAGGCCGGGGTGCTCGCCGCTCCCCACGAGTTCCAGGGGGACCCCTAGTGTGCCAGTCCTTGAGGTCACCCCCTCTCTGCCAGGGTCGAGCTGCAGACTCCTCCGCCCCTGGGACCGCTCGCTGTGATCCCCCGGGGGACCCTGTTACTGCACAGTCCTGCTCCCTGGTCACACTCTCCCAGGGGTTAATCTCCCCTTCGTTTTACTGCTCCCCAGTCACTTACTGCAGGAAGCGCCGTCCACGGGGTGCAGTAGATCCCACCCTTGCCACCAGTTGTCACGGAGTGTCGGGGAGTCAGGCCCTGCACCCCTCTTCCTGGGACTCCCAGTGACTCTCAGCCAGCCAGTAAAACAGAAGGTTTATTGGACAACAGGATACAGCAGAGCTCGTGTTCAGAGCCAGGACCCCTCACTCTGGCCTTCAGGATGTCTGGATTCCAGCATAGGTTCCCCTGCAAACCCACCGCCCAGGTCCCAAACCGATAACTGACCCAACCCTCTCCACTCAGCATTTTTCCTTTGTCTAGCTTCCCGGGCAGGGGTGTCGAACTCCCCTCCCCCAGGCCTAGCTCATGTTACAGGCTGAATACCTGTCTCTCACCTACTCCACCACACCGGGCCCCCACACACAAGGGAGTTTGGATATGGGGGGTGAGGGGTCAGGCTCTGGGAGGGAGTTTGGGTGCAGGAGGGGTAAGGGGTTGGCCTCCGGAAGGCAGTTTGCAGGGCTTTGGGCTCAGGCTCTCTGCAGACTCAGGCAGAAACCCCTGTCTGGAAGAGGTCACATTTGGGAGTTTTCTTCGCAGCCATAAGGGCTGGTGGGGCAGGGCTGGATTCTCACTGGTGCTATGGCCCCTTTACAGAGCTTGGGAAGTACAAAGAGGCCTGGGATTATATTTTCACCCACTTCTGTGTCACTGCTGATCGCTTCAGCAGGAACACCCAGACCTTGTGCTTCTTCCGTGTCATTGTAGGGAATGGGGAAGATCTCAGAGCCTGGGGGCAAGACCAGAGTGGTCCCGAAACACTCAAACGCAGCAGGTTAAACAACACATTGGGAGCTGGCAACCTCTAGATAGCCCCCCCTCCCCCCGCAGAGCCCTGATTGGGTCGGGATTCCTTGTCCATTTCCGGACACTCCACCCAGTGCCAGCCAATCCCGCTGCTTATACTGTCCTGCAGTGTTTGTGCTGCCAGGACCTCCCTTGGGGAACTCACTAACAAGCGGGTGAGAGCTCCATGCCCTGAGGGGTTATATACAGGGGTGAGCTGGAGCCCGTTCGCACGAACCGGTTGTTAAATTTAGAAGCAGTTTTAGAACCGCTTGTTAACAGGTTCCCTGCGAGGGAAGCTTTGATGGGCTCTGGCTGGGAAGGGTGTAATTCCTCCTCCCGGCCACCGGGGGGCGACGTGCTGCACTGAGGGAGCCATGTGGGCTGCCTCCGGGCCCTCTTGCTGCTGCTCCTGGGACCTCTGGCCCTGGGGCTCCTGCTGCTGCCTGGTGGGTCCCTGGCTGCTCCCAGCTGCTCCCAGCCCCCCCGCTGTGTGAGTATCTGCACCCCTCCCCCGCTCCCTGCCTGCACCCCCTGCCCTGCCACCCCCATTGCACCCCCTCCCCCGCTCCCTGCCTGCACCCCCTGCCTGCAGCCCCCCCATTGCACCCCCAGCCCCCTGCCTGCACCCCCTGCCCTGCCACCCCCATTGCACCCCCTCCCCCGCTCCCCCTGTCTGCACCCCCTGCCCTGCCACCCCCATTGCACCCCCTCCCCCGCTCCCCGTGTCTGCACCGCACCCCCTGCCCTGCCATCCCCATTGCACCCCCTGTCCCCTGTCTGCACCACCTGCCCTGTCACCCCCATTGCACCCCGTGCCTGCAGCCCCCTGTCTGCACCCCCGGCCCTGCCATCCCCCATTGCACCCCCAGCCCCCTGTCTGCACCGCCTGCCCTGCCACCCCCATTGCACCCCCTCCCCCGCTCCCTGCCTGCACCCCCTGCCTGCAGCCCCCCCATTGCACCCCCAGCCCCCTGCCTGCACCCCCTGCCCTGCCACCCCCATTGCACCCCCTCCCCCGCTCCCCCTGTCTGCACCCCCTGCCCTGCCACCCCCATTGCACCCCCTCCCCCGCTCCCCGTGTCTGCACCGCACCCCCTGCCCTGCCATCCCCATTGCACCCCCCGTCCCCTGTCTGCACCCCCTGCCCTGCCATCCCCCATTGCACCCCCAGCCCCCTGCCTGCACCCCCTGCCCTGCCACCCCCATTGCACCCCCTCCCCCGCTCCCTGCCTGCACCCCCTGCCTGCAGCCCCCCCATTGCACCCCCAGCCCCCTGCCTGCACCCCCTGCCCTGCCACCCCCATTGCACCCCCTCCCCCGCCCCCCCTGTATGCACCCCTGCCCTGCCACCCCCAGTGCACCCCCTCCCCCGCTCCCCGTGTCTGCACCGCACCCCCTGCCCTGCCATCCCCATTGCACCCCCTGTCCCCTGTCTGCACCACCTGCCCTGTCACCCCCATTGCACCCCTTGCCTGCAGCCCCCTGTCTGCACCCCCTGCCCTGCCATCCCCCATTGCACCCCCAGCCCCCTGTCTGCACCGCCTGCCCTGCCGCCCCCCATTGCACCCCCTGCCCCCTGTCTGCACCCCCTGCCTGCCGCCAGTGGGGATGAACGCAGCCCCTCTGATCTCAGCCGGCGGGCAGGGGTTAGCTGGTCAGAGAGGGAGACTGATTTCCGCAGGAAGGGAGCTCTCTCCTTCTCCTTCTTTTTCCCTCACATGGTCGCACCAACCTTCCCTGTCAAAGTTCGGCTTCATTACATTGACATGGTACAACTGCCCAATTGGGCAGCTCCAGGACATGACTCACCTCCTTCCGTTGGTTCATGATTTCACAGGGCCCATTCCAGGTGACCTCTGCGCTGGGCTGAGACCCCTCCTCCGGTCCCCGGGGCCATGGGAGCTGGCGCCCTGTTGTCCCAGCTCTGTTGCTTTTCCTGGGCCCCAGCTAGGTTTTTCCTGGCCACCCATGAGCTCAGGGAGCTTTAATTGGAATGATAGTTCATACTCCAGCCCTGATTCCCCATTCGTCTTCCCCTCCCAGTTGTCTCTCATCCAGTTCACGGGTCCCCTCACTCTCCTGCCGTACAACAACTCGGAAGGGTGGACCCCGTGAATTTCTGGGGCAGTGAAAGGTCTCTGGATGTGCTGGACCCCCTGATCTTTAGTGAGAGGGACATCCCACCAGTGGTACTTCAGGAAACTCTCTGATCCTCAGGCCTGGCCTCCCTCAGCCCAGCACATCCCAGTCCCCCTGCAGCCAGGGGGGCTCTGCCTGCTTCCCCTCTCCAGCCCCGAGCCCCCCTGCTCCCAGCTGGGCCTCCGATACCCCCGGCCCCAGGCCCCCTCTGTCCATTGGCTTCTCTTCAGGGAAACAGGGTTGCCTGGGCCCCCTCTCCCCTCTTCTGTCCTCTGGCCCCTCTGGCTGGAGCCGGCTGGTCAGGTCACCGGGGTCCTCTCCCCGCAGCCCATTGTCCTTCCACTGGCCTGAACCGGCTGCGACTCCTGAGCTGGGTCTCTGGGTCACCAAGGCACTGGTCGCTGGGGTCTCCATCCTCCAGGCCATCGACTGGGGTCCCAAGTTCCCAACAAACTCCCTCTCCCCTCCCCTCGTTAAACCAGTAACACCCGGGAACACTGAGTCCCACCCCCCCTGCATGCAACCCATTGGAAAACCACGAAAAAATAAAAAAATTCCCCACTTCGTCACATCGGTGCTAGGCCAAGTGGCCCTCCCTGACTTCTGTCACAGGCAAGGACCAGGGTGCCATCCAGCCAGTTCTTCAAACCATCCCCCAGAACCTCCGCAGGTAACTGATCCTCCTCCCCAACCTCTTTGGGGCCCCCATTCAGATGTATCCTCACTATAGGACAGAAGAGTGGTCCAACCACCTCCCTCAGGGTGAGGTATGCATTGGGCACTGCCTGGCCCTGGTCCACCACCTTGGCCATCTTCACCTTAGCACCTGTGTCCAATGGGGGTAGACAGTGAGCCCACTGCTTTGGTTACATACAGGATTATACCCAGGCTGGCTCGACCCACTCAACTGCAGGGTTCTACCTACAGACAGACAGGTTCCTCGAGCGTCACAGATCTTTCCTTGTGCCATTAGCCAGGGGGAAAATCCCTCCTCCTGGCCAGCTGGGCTATTCCCATGGTCACTGGCTCCTGCCCTCTCCGCCTTCACTCTTTGGCCATGTCAAGGTGCACCCCCACTTTGAACTTTCGGGTACAGAGGTGGGGACCTGCATGAGATAACCCATACGCTTATTTACCAGCTTAGATCTAGTCGCTGCCACCACCAAATAGTTTAAACAAACATTTATGAGAGAGTCATTTGGAAACTCTGTCTTCTCCCCAAATATTTCCCCAGTCTTTATCCCCCCTTTCCTGGCAGGATTGAGACTGATTCACCTCCCACCAAACCCTGGTGAGTCCAGATCCAAACCTCTTGGATCTTAAAACAAGGAAAAATCAATCAGGTTCTTAAAAGAAGACTTTTAATTAAAGAAAAAGGGTGAAAGGAATACCTCTGTGAGATTAGCATGCAAGATAATCTCACAGACAACAGATCCAAAACACAGAGGATGTCCCTCTGGGCAAAACCTTAGTTATACAAAGACACCCAATTTGATTCTCCCTCTATGCAAAAATAAGTCACAAAAGAAAATAAACATAATCTAATCCATTCCCTCTCTAAACACTTACTACTTTTAAGAAATGTTAGATGGCTGATTCCTGGATCCTTCACTCCGGCACAAACTTACTGAACAGACAACAGACTGATTTCCCTCCTCCCTCTTTTAAAATATCTTATCTTCTTGTTGGTTCCTCTGGTCAGGTGTTAGCTAGGTTATGTGAGCTTCTTAACCCTTTAGAGGTAAAAGAGGAGTTAACCCTTAACTGCCTGTTTATGACAGGCCGTTACTGACACCAGGTCCAGATCCTGTCTTAATAAGACACAGACATTTTCCAAGAGTATGTCGAAGCTGATGTGCTGAAGGACGCCAGCTACCAGCCTCCCCTCCCCAATCCTTCCTGTCTCTGCCCAGGAACCACAGGTGGATGGCTTTAGTTTGGGAGCCTTCCCCCAAGTCACACAGCCTTCAGCAGCTGGCGGGGGTGCCCCATGCTGACAAGTCTCGGTCCCAGAATCTCTCCATTCAAGCAATGTCTCCCCACTGACCACCCCCGTCCACTCCCTCTGGGGATCAGAGGAGTCCGAGCCAGGGTATGCAAGCAGACCTATCTGCTGGGCTTGGGGTGGGAGCTCGTCTGCCACCCTCCCTCCACTGGCTGGCTCTGCCCCAGGAGCTGGCTGGTTGACTGCTTCCTCCCACGGGATAGACACAGCTTGCTTACAGGCTCTCTTCCCTTCCCCACATTAACCCTTAGAGGGGTCTCCTGGGTGAAGATTTCCTGTGTCGTTGGGCATTGCAGCATCACTGTGTGTCCTTTTGCCTGCAGTAATTGCATCTCAGGTCCTGCAGGTCCCATGATGGGGTCTGGCTGCTCCGGCATTCATGGGTACCCCCTTGTACTGGGCTTCCTAGAGTCCCCCCGCCAAGAGGTCTCTGGGTGACTCCCCTTCTGAGTTCCAGATGCAGGTCTCTCTCCCCCACCCCACCTCCCAGTCTGCTGCCCATAACCTTGTCTGCCAGCATCAGGGGCGGCTCTAGGTATTTTGCCACCCCAAGCACGGCAGGCAGGCTGCCTTTGGCGACAGCCTGCGGGAGGTCCCTGGTCCCGTGGATTTGGTGGCAGCCTGTGGGAGGTCCGCCAAAGCTGCGGGACCAGCAGACCCTCCGCAGGCATGCCGCCGAAGGCAACCTGCCTGCCGCCCTTGCGGCGACCGGCAGAGCGCCCCCGCGGCTTGCCGCCCCAGGCACGCGCTTGGCATGCTGGTGCCTGGAGCCGCCTCTGGCCAGCGTATTTGCACTTTGCAGGTCTTTGGGCTTCTGAGGGCAGCCCCAATCCAACCTGATTATACCCATCCTCTGCTATGGAGATATTTCCCCAGCAGGGTGATGACCTCCATGTAAGTGATGCCCAGAGTCTTCCGTAGACCCCAGGATCTTTTCCTATCTACCTCAGGGTCAATTCAAACTTAAGCAGCAAAGCCTGTTTGAACCGTTCATAGCATCCAGTCCCTACACCGTCCATTTGGCTGAACGCTTCTATGGTGGAGCCTGTCCACAGGGTCAATCAGGTTCAAATCACAGGCAGTGAGGACGGTGGATATTCCACTCCCTTCCATCAAGACTGGTTGCTTTTGGCCTGCTTCTCCTCCAACTCCAGCCCATGTTTCCAAGGCCCCAAGCAGTCTGCTAGCCTCTGCTCCTCCAGTTCCAGCTCCTTCACTCTCAGCTCCAGTTTCCATCTCTTCATATCCACCAGGGGAACCCAGGTTGGGATTTCATCCTCCTGACTGGAGAATCTGGTCCGGTGGATCCCCTGCAGCTACCCCAACTGCCCCCTGCTACTTCCAGCTTCTCCGGGCATCCCAGGAGCTCTGCTGGGATCTGGGACTTGCTCCTCGCACTGGTCGTTCTCTGTCAGCTGGGCAATCAGCTGCCCCTGGGTGAGCCTGCAGAACTCAGCCCTCTCTCCCCACACAGATGGGCAAGGTCCCCTTTAGGGAAGCTGGTTTTAGGCCATTTCCTCGCTGGTTCCTTCACCTCCCTTGTTCTATCACTGGCAGCCACTCACTGCAGAGCCCCTCCGCTCACAGCCAATCAGCTACAGAGTGCATCCACCAGCCTCCTCTGCTACCCGTGGTCACGAACTCCCAGGCCAGGGCTCTCTTGGCTCTGCATGGCCCCCGGGGGTGACCCTTTTGGCGTGACAACCAGTGATGAGCTGCCAAAATATTAACAATCGGTTCCCTCCTCCTCACCCCATGAGGGGTCATGCCCCCCCCGACTCCTGCCCCATCCAACCCCCCACGTTCCTTGACAGCCCCCCCCGGGACCCCTGCCCCATCCACCCCCCTTCCCTGTCCCCTGATTGCCCCTTGCCACCCCATCCAACCCCTTCTCTCATTCCTGAGGGCACCCGGGGACCCCTACACCATCCAACCACCTCTCCTCTCTGTCCCCTGACTGGAGCTGCTCCCCACAAAGCCAGTCCGGACTCTGGGGAGCCTCCTCTCCCTCGGAGCAGCCTGGCTGCAGGGCAAGAAGCTCCCACGGCTTCACCTCCTGGGTCTCTCCTTGGAGCATTCAGCATCCTCTGCCCCTCCGTGCGCTTCCCCCAGCGAGTCCCCCCAGCGGGGTCCTGGGGGGGCCACAGGGTCCTGCCCCCCCCACGTCGCAGTCAGGCGTGACTCTCAGCCAGCCAGTGACACAGAGGTTTATTCAATGACAGGAACAGGGTCTAACACAGAGGTTGTAGGTACCGCAAACCAGACCCAGGGGTGAGCTGGAGCCCGTTCGCACGAACCGATTGTTAAATTTAGAAGTGGTTTTAGAACCGCTTGTTAACAGGTTCCCTGCAAGGGAAGCTTTGATGGGCTCTGGCTGGGAAGGGTGTAATTCCTCCTCCCGGCCGCCGGGGGCGCCGTGCTGCACTGAGGGAGCCATGTGGGCTGCCTCCGGGCCCTCTTGCTGCTGCTCCTGGGACCTCTGGCCCTGGGGCTCCTGCTGCTGCCTGGTGGGTCCCTGGCTGCTCCCAGCTGCTCCCCCGGGTGAGTGTCTGCACCCCTCCCCCGCTCCCTGCCTGCACCCCCTGCCCTGCCACCCATTGCACCCCCTGCCACCCCCATTGCACCCCCTGCCCCCAGCCCCCTGCCTGCACCCCCTGCCCTGCCACCATCATTGCACCCCCTACCCCCAGCCCCCTGCCTGCACCCCCTGCCCTGCCACCCATTGCACCTCCTGCCACCCCCATTGCACCCCCAGCCCACTGCCTGCACCCCCTGCCCTGCCACCCCCATTGCACCCCCTACCCCCAGCCCCCTGCCTGCACCCCCTGCCCTGCCACCCATTGCACCCCCTGCCACCAGCCCCCTGCCTGCACCCCCTGCCCTGCCACCCCCATTGAACCCCCTACCCCCAGCCCCCTGCCTGCACCCCCTGCCCTGCCACCATCATTGCACCCCCTACCCCCAGCCCCCTGCCCTGCCACCCATTGCACCCCCCGCCACCAGCCCCCTGCCCGCACCCCCTGCCCTGCCACCCCCATTGCACCCCCTGCCCCCAGCCCCCTGCCTGCACCCCCTGCCCTGCCACCCATTGCACCCCCTGCCACCAGCCCCCTGCCCGCACCCCCTGCCCTGCCACCCCAGTGCACCCCCAGCCACCCCCATTGCACCCCCAGCCCTGCCACCCCATTGCACCCCCTGCCCCCAGCCCCCTGCCTGCACCCCCTGCCCTGCCACCATCATTGCACCCCCATACCCCAGCCCCCTGCCTGCACCCACTGCCCTGCCACCCCATTCACCCCCCTCCACCCCCATTGCACCCCCGGCCCCCTGCCTGCACCCCCTGCCCTGCCACCCATTGCTCCTCCTGCCACCCCCATTGCACCCCCAGCCCCCTGCCTGCACCCCCTGCCCTGCCACCCCCATTGCACCCCCTACCCCCAGCCCCCTGCCTGCACCCCCTGCCCTGCCACCCATTGCACCCCCTGCCACCAGCCCCCTGCCTGCACCCCCTGCCCTGCCACCCCCATTGCACCCCCTACCCCCAGCCCCCTGCCTGCACCCCCTGCCCTGCCACCATCATTGCACCCCCTACCCCCAGCCCCTGCCTGCACCCCCTGCCCTGCCACCCATTGCACCCCCTGCCACCAGCCCCCTGCCCGCACCCCTGCCCTGCCACCCCCAATGCACCCCCAGCCCCCTGCCTGCACCCCTGCCCTGCCACCCATTGCACCCCCTGCCACCAGCCCCCTGCCCGCACCCCCTGCCCTGCCACCCCCATTGCACCCCCTGCCACCCCCATTGCACCCCCTGCCCCCAGTCCCCTGCCTGCACTCCCTGCCCTGCCACCCCCATTGCACCCCCTGCCACCAGCCCCCTGCCTGCACCCGCTGCCCTGGCTCACATTGCACCCCCTGCCACCCGCCCCCTGCCTGCACCCCCTGCCCTGCCACCCCCATTGCACCCCCTGCTACCCCCATTGCTCCCCCTGCCCCCTGCCTGCACCCCCTGCCCTGCCACCCCCATTGCACCCCCTGCCCTCAGCCCCCTGCCTCCACCCCCTGCCCTGCCACCCCCATTGCACCCCCTCCCCTGCTCTCTGCCTGCACCCCCTGCCCTGCCACCCCCATTGCACCCCCTGCCCTGCCACCCCCCATTGCACCCCCTGCCCCCAGCCCCCTGCCCTGCCACCCCCCATTGCACCCCCTGCCCTCTGCCTGCACCCCCTGCCCTGCCACCCATTGCACCCCCTGCCACCAGCCCCCTGCCCGCACCCCCTGCCCTGCCACCCCCATTGCACCCCCAGCCCCCTGCCTGCACCCCCTGCCCTGCCACCCCCATTGCACCCCCTGCCCTGCCACCCCCCATTGCACCCCCTGCCCTCAGCCCCCTGTCTCCACCCCCTGCCCTGCCACCCCCATTGCACCCCCTGCCCTGCCACCCCCCATTGCACCCCCTGCCCCCAGCCCCCTGTCTGCACACCCTGCCCCCAGCCCCCTGTCTGCACCCCCTGCCCTGCCACCCCATTGCACCCCCAGCCCCCTGTCTGTACCCCCTGCCCTGCCACCCCCAGTGCACCCCCTGCCCTGCCACTCCCCATTGCACCCTCTGCCCCCAGCCCCCTGTCTGCACCCCCTGCCTTGCCACCCCATTGCACCCCCTACCCCCAGCCCCCTGCCTGCACCCCCTGCCCTGCCTCCCCCCATTGCAACCCCTCCCCTGCTCCCTGTCTGCACCCCCTGCCCTGCCACCCTCCATTGCACCCCCTGCCCCCAGCTCCCTGTCTGCACCCCCTGCCCTGCCACCCCCATTGCACCCCCAGCCAGCCCCCTGTCTGCACCCCCTGCCCTGCCACCCCCCATTGCACCCCCTGCCCTGCCACCCCCCATTGCACCCCCAGTCCCCTGTCTGCACCCCCTGCCCTGCCACCCCATTGCACCCCCAGCCCCCTGTCTGCACCCCCTGCCCTGCCACCCCCATTGCACCCCCTGCCCCCAGCCCCCTGTCTTCACCCCCTGCCCTGCCACCCCCTGCTAGCCCCTGTCTGCATCACCTACCCACAGCCAGCCCCTGTTGCAGCCAGCCCATGTCACACTCCCTGCCTCCAGCCAGCCCTGCCCCACACCCCTGTCTGCAGCCGGCCCCATGTCCACTGGTGCCCTGCAATTCCCAGGGCAGTAACCCTGCACACCTGCTTCAATGAGGGGGGGCAGGGAGCAGCTGGGACCCCACATGTGCACACCCTAGGGTGACCAGACAGCAAGTGTGAAAAATCGGGACAGGGGGTGAGGGGTAATAGGAGCCTATATAAGAAAAAGACCCAAAAATTGAGACTGTCCCTATAAAATCGGGACATCTGGTCACCTTAGCACACCCCCAGAGAGTGGCAGGGACCCACACATGTGAAGCGGAGCTCAGTTCTAGTTCAGGCCCAGCTTTTTAAAAAAGAACTTTAGGTCGGGTTAACATACATCTGTATTTTCCTGGACATGTCAGGCTTTTCGGTTCTTAAATCGCTGTCTGGGCGGAATTTTTAAAATTTAAAAACTCCTCCCGGGAAAATACGGACGTATGGTAACCCTATTGGTACAAAAAATACATGCTGTGGCACATCCCTTAAATCAGAACTTTATAGAGAACCAGTTGTTAAGATTTTAGCAGCTCATCACTGACCGGACCCCTCAGCCGGGTCCATTCTGGGGGCAGAGAGCCAGACCCCCACATCTACACTTCACTCCTCGTCCCCCGCCAGCTCCAGACTGACACCCCCTCCAGCCCCTCCTCTGCTCAGCTCCTTTCCCGGGCCAGGAGGTCACCTGACCTCTTTGTCTCCAACATCTTCAGCCAGCACCTTTGCAGAGGAGGGGCCCAGGCCATCCATTGCTAGGAGACAGTGCCAGGCATTTAGGTGCACTGGGCCTTTGCTCTGCAGCAATCACACCCCCTGATCCCACCACCTAGATATTAAGAACTGCAGAGGGGACATTGAGGCACCAACACAGTATTCAGAGAAAACATTAAGAACATTCCCAGTTCGTCACACAGCCTTAGTAGGAGTGCGTGGTCATCCCTCCCTGTCAGTGGCCCTCTCCAAGGGAGGCCACACCCCCTCACTTCTGGCCACCTATTCAGGCAAGGGCTAGTGAGGAATTATGAATCTCTGAGGCACTAGCCCTCTATGCAGGGCCAGGCAGCAAGCAGTCCGGGGCTCCGTCCTCAGGCAGGGCAGAGCTATACAAAGTCTTTTGCCTGATGTGCTGACTCTGAGACAGCAGACAAATGCAGGCCTCTTGGTCTAAGGTGGGGAGGCTGCCATCCCAGATGGGTGGGGTTGGCAGCAGGGGGCAGGGGGACACGGGCCCACCCTACTCCACCGGCTCCCAGCCCAGGGCCCTAACAGTGGCAGATGGTTCCACCACTAGGTCAGTGGGGATCCAGCCGAAACACGATACTTGTAACAACCCAACTGGACTAAAGCCTGGTGTCCCTGGGCTACTTCCTACACTGCCGTTGCTGTGTACCTGTTGCTTTCAGCTGTTCTCTGTCTCCCCAGGGTGTACTGCTAACAGCAGCCCCAACAGCTCCTCGGCATCCCTGTTGGCAGGAAACTCTGGCAGCACCTCTGGGTCCTTGGTGCTGTAGAGGTCTCCATCAGTCTCATATCCCATCCATAGGTGGAAGAAGTTTTTCTCCTCTGGCAGCTTAAGCTTCAGGGCCCACCTTTTTTACTTCCTGTCCCATCCCTCTGCATTAGGCGGGGTGGGGGTGGGTGTCCTGGCTCTGCACACCAAGGGATGGGTGGGGGTTCCTCCCCATCAGTCTCCGAGGGAGGCCATGCCCCCCTTGCTACACACCCTCATTGTCATGACTGGAGGAAGTCCAGCTCCCTTCCTCCAGTCTTGACAATGAGTCCATGTCTGTGTGCTCCTTACTGGCTTGGTGCTGTATGGTGAAGGCGAAAGGTTGGAGGGTGAGATACCACCGCATCAGCCATGCATTGGTATTCTTCATGTGCTGAAGCCATTTCAGGGGTGCATGATCCATCACCAGGATGAAGGGGTCCCCCTAGGAGGTAATAATGGAGGGCCTCGTTGGCCTACTTAGCCGCCAGGGCTTTCTTTTCAATGACAGAGTAATTATGTTCCCATGGGAACAGCATCCAGCTGATGTAGAGGACCTGGTGTTCCTCCCTGTCAATGTTCTGGGAGAGGACAGCGCCCGGTCCCACCACCGAGGTATCCGTTTGGACAACGAAGCTGCGGATGAAGTCAGGCCTGTACAACAGGTGTTCTCGGCACAGATGGCCTTTCAATATCTGGAACGCCTTGTCACAATTGAGGGATTATTGTATGCTCTGTGGCTGGTCCTTGGTTAGTAACTTGGTCAGAAGAGTGGCCATTGTGGCGAAGCTGGGTATGAAACGATGGCAATACCCAACCAGTCCCAGGAATTGCCTTATTTGTCTCTTGGTGTTCAGAGCTGGATGATCTCGTATGGCTTGGACCGTTCCTATCAGGGGATGCATCTGACTTCGCCTGAGGGTGTACCCAAGGTACATGGTCTCCTGCCACCTGATCTGGCACTTCTTCGTGTTTGCGGTTAGGCCTGCCTCCTGGAGAATCCTCAGGACAGCTGCTACCTGGTTTATGTGGTCCTCCTAGCAATGGCTGTAGATCACCACATCGTTGAGATAGGCTGTGGTGTACTTGACGTGGGGCTGCAGCAGATGGTCCATCCAACACTGGAAGGTCATAGAGGCTCCATGAAAGCTGAAGGCCATCCTAGCGCAGTGGTAGAGTCCGCTGGGGGTAGCGGTTCCACGGGATCTGCCAATAGCCCTTGGTCAGATCTAGGGTGGTGATGTACTGGGCCTCTCCTAGTCGGTCGATGAGCTCGATGACCCGGGCCATCGGCTGGGCATCAAACTTAGAGACGGCGTCAACCCTCTGGAAATCGATGCAGAAGCGGCGGGTCCTGTCAGGCTTGGAGACCAGGACTATGAGGCTGTGCCACTCGCTCTGTGATTTCTCAATGACTCCTAGGCCCAGCATCCGCTGGAACTGTAATTCTGCAATGTCCCATATTCTGCAGGATAGGGGTCTTGTAATCTTGTGAATCACTTATCTGGGTTTGGTGTGGATGGTGTGTTGGACTAGGATGGTGTGACGAAGTGGGACTGGTCTTTCTGGGGGCTGGGTACAGATCCTAAGTTTCTAGCAGCAAAAGTCCATGCAGCAAATGCCTGAAACTCTGTCTCCTAGCAACTGATGGCCAGGCCCCTCCCTGCAAAGGTGCTGGCTAAAGGTGTTGGAGACAAAGGGGTCAGGTGACCTCCTGGCCCAACGGAGGAGAGAGGAGGGTCCGGAGGGGGTTGGGCAGACTGGAGTTGGCTGGGGAAAAGAGGGGAAGCAGGGAGAAAGATCTCTGATCCCCGAGGGGGGCTGTGAGGCCCCCAAGATGGACCTAACGGGGGATCCGGTTATCTGTGCCTGCAAGACCTGTGTTGGACTGTGTTCCTGTCGTCTAAATAAACCTTCTGCTTTACTGGCTGGCTGAGAGTCCTGGTGAATCGGCAGGGAGCCGGGGGTGCAGGGCCTGGTTCCCCCACACTCCGTGACAACTGGTGGCAGTGGTGGGATCTACTGCACCCCGTGGACGGCGCTTCCTGCAGTAAGTGACTGGGGAGCAGTAAAACGACGGGGCGATTAACCCCTGGGAGAGTGTGACCAGAGAGAAGGACTTTGCAGTAACAGGGTCACCCAGGGGATCACAGCGAGCGGTCCCAGGGGCGGAGGAGGCTGCAGCAAGACCCTGGCAGAGAGGTGGTGACCTCAAGGACTGGCACACTAGGGGTCCCCCTGGAACCCGTGGGGAGCGGCGAGCACCCGGCCTGCGAGCGGCCAGCAGGAAGATGTTTGCCAAGCGGCGCAAGTGTGACCTGGTGGAGCAGTGCAAGCAGAGGGGGCTGTGCTATGGGAAACTCACCACGGACCAGCTGATTGCCCGGCTGGAGGAGGCAGATCGTGTGAATGAACCGATCCCTGTCTCTGAGGGAAGCAGCCGGGCAGATGCAACACAGGCACCAGTGTCTGTCCCCGCTGGGTGTGGTCAGCCGGCCGCTGAGGGCTCCCCGAGACCTCCCACCCCTAGGCCGAGGGGGAGGAGGAGCCCAGCTACCGAGGGCACTGTGACCCCCCTGGCCAGCAGGGGATCGGCCCGGCGAAGCTCACCCCCCAGCCGGGAATCGTCCCGGCGACGCTCATCCGTGGAGCGCCAGCGGCTGGAATGGGAGAGAGAGCTAAAACTGAGAGAGCTGGAGGATCGTAAGGAACAGAGGGAACATGAGGCGCGACAGAGGGAACATGAGGCGCGACAGAGGGAGCAGGAACGGGCGGAGAAAGAGCGACAGCGTCAACATGAGCTGGAGCTGGCGAGGCAGGGGGGCAGCAGGCCCCGGGCGGCGGTGAGTGAAGGGGGGCCCAGGACTGCGCGGAGCTTTGATAAGTCCATCCTGGCCCCGCGCAAGGAGGGGGAGGACATGGGTGACTTCCTGGGTGCCTTTGAGACGGCCTGCGAGCTGCACCAGGTGGATCCTGCGGACAGGCTCCGGGTTCTCACCCCCTTACTGGACCCCAAAGCCGTGGCATTGTACGGCCAGCTGGGAGAGGAGGAGACAGGGAACTACGAACCATTCAAGCAGGCCCTGCTGCGCGAGTTTGGGCTGACCCCTGAGATGTACCGGGAGAGGTTCCGGAGTCAGGATAAAACCCCTGAGGTCTCCTATGTGCAACTGGCCGTCCGCATGGAGGGGTACGCCAGCAAGTGGGCAGATGGGGCCCAGACGCCGGGGGACGTGGTTACACTGCTGGTACTGGAGCAGCTGTATGAGCGGTGCCCATCTGACCTGAGGCTGTGGTTAAGGGACCAAAAGCCAGAGAACCCGCGACATGCAGGGCGGCTGGCTGATGACTATGTGAAGAACCGGTCGGGGGGTGTGATGGAGTAGGGATGTTTGTGTGGTTGAGAGCCAGGTATTCAGCTGTAACATGAACCTGGCCTGGGGGAGGGGAGGTCGTCACCTCTAGCTGGGGCTAGACAAAGGGAAGAGTTGAGTGTTTTTTCAGTTTCGGATTAGGAGCTGGGTGGTGGGTTTACAGGGAAACCCATGCTGGATTCCAGACACCCTGAACCCCCAGAAGGGCCAGATTGAGGGGTCCTGGCGCTGAACACAAGCTCTGCTGTATCCTATGTTCCTGTTGTCCAATAAACCTTCTGTTTTACTGGCTGGCTGAGAGTCACTGTGGGTCCCAGGAAGAGGGGTGCAGGGCCTGACTCCCCGACACTCCATGACAACTGGTGGCAGGGGTGGGATCTACTGCACCCAGTGGACGGCGCTTTCTGCAGTAAGTGACTGGGGAGCAGTAAAACGAAGGGGCAATTGCAGGGTGATTACCCCTAGCAGAGTGTGACCAGAGAGAAGGACTTTGCAGTAACAGGGTCCCCCGGGGGAATCACAGCGAGCGATCCCAGGGGCGGAGGAGGCTGCAGCTCGACCCTGGCAGAGAGGTGGTGACCTGAAGGACTGGCACACTAGGGGTCCCCCTGGAACCCATGGGGAGCGGCGAGCACCCCGGCCTGCGAGCGGCCAGCAGGAAGATGTGTGCCAAGCAGCGCAAGTGTGAGCTGGTGGAGCTGTGCAAGCAGAGGGGGCTGCACTGTGGGAAGCTCACCAAGGCCCAGCTGATTGCCCGGCTGGAGGAGAGAGATCGCAGGAATGAACCGGTCCCTGTCTCTGAGGGAAGCAGCCTGGCAGATGCAGCGCAGGCACCAGTGTCTGTCCCCACTGGGAGTGGTCAGCCGGCCACTGAGGGCTTCCCGAGACCTCCCACCCCTAGGCCGAGGGGGAGGAGGATCCCAGCTACACCGTGACCCCCCCAGCCAGCAGGGGATCGGCCCGGCGAAGCTCACCCCCCAGCCGGGGATCATCCCGGCGACGCTCGGCCTCCGTGGAGCGCAGGCGGCTGGACTTGGAGAGAGAGATAAAACTGAAAGAGATGGAGGAGCGAAAGGAACAGAGAGAATAAGAGGAGAGACAGAGGGAACGTGAGGAGAGACAGAGGGAACGTGAGGTGAGACAAAGCCGGCGTGAGCTGGAGGAGAAGCAGAAGCAGCGTGAATACGAAGAGAGGGAGAAGGAGAACCAGCGTAAACACGAGGAGAACCAGCGCCAGCAGGAGCGGGAGGAGAAGGAGAAGCAGCGCAAACATGAACTGGCCCTGGCCCAGCAGAACAACAGTAAGGCCCCGGCTGCGGTGAGTGAGGGAGGGCCCAAGCCTACAAAGAGCTTCGATAAGAGCTTCCTGGCCCGGCGTAAGGAGGGGGAGGACATAGACACCTTCCTGACGGCCTTTGAGAACGCCTGCGCGCTGCACCGGGTTGACCCTGCAGACAGGATCCGGTGCTTCACCCCCTTACTGGACTCCACCGCCGTGGAGGTGTACAGCCGAATGAGAGGGGCGGAGGCGGGGGACTACAACCTGTTCGAAGAGGCCCTGCTCCGTGAGTTTGGGCTGACCCCAGAGATGTACCGGAAGAGGTTCCGGAGTCAACATAAGACCCGGGAGGTCACATACCTACAACTGGTCAACCGGGCGCAGGGGTACGCCCACAAGTGGACAGCTGGGGCCCAAACTAGAGAGGACCTGCTTGACCTATTCGTACTAGAGCACCTGTATGAGCAGTGCCCATCCGACCTGAGGTGGTGGTTGATGGACCAGAAGCCGGAGAACCCGCAGCATGCAGGCTGACTGGCCAACTAATATGTGGACAGTCGGGCAGGGGATGGCAGGGAGGAGCCTCGAGGGAGCAGGCCTGCCTCAACGCAGAGAGAGAGTCACCACGGGGCCTCCCAGCGGGGGCCTATGGAGAACCCCCACAAAAGGGGAACGTCCAGCGTCAGGTCCACCCGACCCCCTCGAGGGGACCCACGAGACATGGGCTGCTTTCACTGTGGCCAACAAGGCCACATACGGGCCCAGTGCCCCAAGTTCAGAGACAGACCGAGCAGACCCAACCCGCAGAGGGTTAACTGGGTAAAGACCCAATCGGAGGAGGGGCAACATGCCCAAGAGAGGGGGGCTGGCAGCGTCCCACCTGGGAAGGAGGGAGGAGGGCCCCAGGTCAGCGCCTCTGGGGGGCTGGATGCTCCGGACACAAGGTTCTGCTACAGGGTGGGCACGGGGCTGCCCCTCCGGAACCAGTGCCTGGTTTCCCTGGAGGTGGATGGGAGGAAGGTCACTGGGTACTGGGACACGGGTGCAGAGGTGACGCTGGCCCAGCCCGAGGTGGTGGCCCCAGATCGGATGGTGCCTGACACCTACCTGACCCTGATGGGCGTGAGCGGGACCCCATTCAAGGTGCCCGTGGCGAGGGTGCACCTGAAGTGGGGGGTCAAGGAGGGCCCCAAGGATGTGGGGGTACACCCCCATTTGCCCACAGAGGTGCTAATGGGGGGGACCTCGAGGCCTGGCCAGGCAATGCCCGCGGTACCCTGATCGTGACCCGTAGTCAGAGTCGGCGCAGAGCACTGCACCCTGACAACAGGGAAGGTACTCTGCCCAGGGCACAAGACCCTAACCTGGTGGGGAGGGAACGCCCAGAGACACGACCCAGAGAGGCTGCGGCCTCAGACCCAGCCGGTGAGAGAGAGCAGGTCCCCATCCCTGTCCCAGCTGCTGAGTTCCAGGCCGAGGTGCAGAAAGATCCCTCCTTGCAGAAGCCCAGGGACTGGGCTGACCTCAGTGCAGTGCAGGCCATGAGGAGAGGTTGCAAGGAGAGGTTCCTGTGGGAGAAGGGGTTCCTGTACCGAGAATGGGCTCCCCCCAGGGAAGTGGAGTCATGGGGGATTAGGAGGCAGCTGGTGGTTCCCCAGAAGTTTCGCCACAAGCTCCTGTACCTGGCCCATGACATCCCCATCGCCGGGCACCAGGGAATCTGGCGCACCAAGCAGAGGCTGCTACAGAACTTTTACTGGCCTGGGGTCTTTACCCATGTCTGGCAGTACTGCCAATCCTGTGACCCCTGCCAGCGGGTGGGGAAGGCCCGGGACAAGGGGAAAGCAGCTCTGAGGCCTTTGCCCATCATAGAAGAGCCTTTCCAGAAGGTGGCCATGGACATGGTGGGACCTCTCAGCAAGGCAACCCGGTCAGGGAAGAAATACATCCTGGTGGTGGTAGATTTCGCCACTCGATACCCCGAGGCGGTGGCCTTGTCCTCTACTGAAGCAGACACCGTGGCGGATGCGCTGCTGACCATTTTCAGCCAGGTGGTGTTCCCCCAGGAAGTCTTAACGGACCAGGGGTCCAACTTCATGTCGATGCTGCTCCAGTCCCTGTGGGAGAAATGTGGGGTCCGACCCAGCTGGGCCTCAGCGTACCACCCCCAGACCAACGGGCTGGTGGAGAGGTTCAATGGGATGCTAAAGATGATGCTAAAAACATTCATGCACCAGAACCCACAGGACTGGGACAAGTACTTACCTCACCTGCTGTTTGCATACAGGGAGGTACCCCAGGAGTCTACTGGGTTTTCGCCTTTTGAACTGTTATATGGAAAGCGGGTAAGGGGGCCCCTGGACCTGATGAGAGACGAATGGGAGGGGAAGGCCGCTCCCGATGGAGAGTCGGTGGTGGAGTATGTCCTGACCTTCCGGGAAAGACTTACCGAGCTCATGGGCCTGGCCAGGGAGAATCTGGCCCAAGCCCAGAGGAAGCAGAAGGTCTGGTACGACCGCACGGCACGGGCCCGTGCCTTCGCCACCGGGGACCAAGTGATGGTTGTCATCCCCGTGAGGAAAAACAAACTCCAGGCTGCCTGGGAAGGGCCCTTCAAGGTTGTCAAGCAACTAAATGAGGTAAACTATGTGGTGGAGCTGTCGAACCGGGCTCATCACCGCCGGGTGTACCATGTGAATATGATGAAGCCATATTATGACCGGGGGAGTATGGTGTTTGCCGTGTGTGGGCACTGGGAGGAGCCGGGGGATGACCCTCTAGTGGATCTATTCCCGGGGACAAAGGCTGGCTCCCCCCTGGAGGCGATTCCCCTCTCTGATCAGCTGACCCCGGCCCAGCATGCTGAGATCAGAGGGGTGCTGCATCTGTACCGACAGTTGTTTTCCAACCAGCCTGGGCGCACTAATTTGACTGTCCACCGGGTGGAGACTGGGGCACACCCCCTGATACGCTGCTCCCCTTTTCGGGTTACCGGGAAGACTGCCCAGGACCTGGAAAGGGAGGTCAGGGACATGCTGGCTTTAGGGGTGATCCAGCCGTCCGCCAGCCCCTGGGCCTCCCCAGTGGTGCTGGTCCCCAAGAAGGACGGGTCGATCTGGTTCTGCGTGGACTATCGAAAGCTCAATGCCATCACCGTATCTGATGCCTACCCCATGCCAAGGCCTGATGAGCTCCTAGACAAGCTGGGAGGCGCTCGGTACCTCACCACCATGGATCTTACAAAGGGCTACTGGCAAGTGCCGCTGGACGCAGATGCCAGGCTGAAATCGGCCTTCATCACCCCCCTGGGGCTCTATGAGTTTCTGACCCTGCCCTTTGGCCTCAAGGGAGCGCCGGCCACCTTCCAGCGCCTGGTGGATCAGCTACTGAGGGGGATGGAGAGTTTTGCTGTGGCGTATATTGACGACATCTGCGTCTTCAGCCAGACCTGGGAGGACCATGTGTTCCAGGTTAGACAAGTGCTGGACCGACTCCAGGAGGCGGGGTTAACCGTAAAGGCTGAGAAGTGCAAGGTGGGGATGGTGGAAGTATATTACCCGGGCCATCGGGTGGGGAGCGGCTGCCTAAAGCCGGAACCAGCCAAGGTGGAGGTGATCAGAGATTGGCCCGCTCCCCAGACCAAAAAGCAGGTCCAGGCCTTTATCGGGATGGCGGGGTATTATCGAAGGTTCGTGCCCCACTTTAGCGCCATAGTCGCCCCCATCACTGAGCTGTGCAAGAAGGGGAAGCCAGACAAGGTGGTCTGGACCGAGCAGTGCCAGGAGGCTCTCCAGGCGCTGAAAGAGGCTCTGCTCAAAGGCCCAGTTCTGGCAAACCCAAACTTTGACAAGCCCTTTATGGTGTTTACCGACGCCTCAGACACGGGCCTGGGGGCGGTGTTGATGCAGGAGGATGAAAAGGGGGAGAGACATCCCATCGTGTACCTGAGCAAGAAGTTGCTACCCCGGGAGCAGAACTACGCGGCCATCGAGAAGGAATGCCTGGCCATGGTGTGGGCCCTGAAGAAACTGGAGCCATATCTCTTTGGGCGCCACTTCACCGTGTACACCGACCACTCTCCCCTGACCTGGCTGCACCAGATGAAAGGAGCCAACGCCAAGCTCCTGAGGTGGAGCCTGCTCCTGCAGGACTATGACATGGACGTGGTCCACGTGAAGGGAAGTGCCAACCTGATTGCGGATGCGCTGTCCCGGAGAGGGGGCCCCGAACTTCCCCGGGTCACTGGGCAGTGACCCCGCTCAGTTCAGTCTCGGACGGGGGAGAGGTGTGATGGAGTAGGGATGTTTCTGTGGTTGAGAGCCAGGTATTCAGCTGTAACATGAACCTGGCCTGGGGGAGGGGAGGTCGTCACCTCTAGCTGGGTCTAGACAAAGGGAAGAGTTGAGTGTTGTGGAAGCCAGTAAATAATTAACAAGGATTTGAAGAGATCTTAATGAATGTTAGTTAGCATGAGTTAGGCTAGCTGTGACCCTAATGACGTAAGATTTGTAAAAGCAAGATAATGTAAGACAGAGTGAACTGTGTGAAAGTTATTACGATCTTGCAATATGCAGTCTTGCTTTTTTTCTAGTAAGATAGCAGAAAAGCTTATGTATAAACAAAATGTATTTGTTGCTTTTTACTGTCTTCATGATTGCTAGAAATTGTCTGTAACAAAGGTATAAAGGCTTGCTGTGATTGTTTACCAGTTGATAGACCTGTCCAGGACCCTGTGTCCTATGGCACTCTCTCCCTCCATTGTAATTACTGGAGAAATAATAAAGTATTTGATTTTGCTGCACCCAAACAAAAAGCGAGAACTGAGTTTTTCTCCGACAATTTGGGGGCTCGTCCAGGATGGCAACGCCCACGGACCCACAGACGGCTACTACGGATCATTCCCCTTCGAACCCCATGGCGCCACATGAGAGGTATGAGACCTTTTGAAATCTCTATTGGGGTATCGGAGGAGGACTGTCCGTGAGGACGTCTGTCTCTGTTGGGCTCACGCCATCTGAACTTATTGACTGTGCAGCAGGATCAGATGCAAAGTGGTATTGGGGAGAGGCCCCAATAAGGTTAGTTTATAGCAGTACTGGGAACTGCTGAGTTGGCCAAGGTAAATGCATAGGTAAATGCATAAGGTAATGCATAGGTAAATGCATTAGAATGCACCGGTGCTGAGGGGTTTTTACCGCCTCAAGAGGGGTTGTCATACCGCCTCATGGTATTGGTCCGGACCAGGTAAAGATGCATCGTGGTTTAAAAAAAAAATTAAAAAGAGATAAAAAGGAAGAAAAAGAGGCCTTGGTGTGTGTGTGTGTGTGTACACCAGTGTGAGTGGCTGTTACTGGGCTAGCCTGGTAACTAGTGGATCTTTAGGAGATCCGACCCACGGTGGGCTGACTCAGCCTGGCATAGTCCGGCGAGGAAGCTGCCTGGGTCTAGGAGTGTGTGAACCCATCTTCCCTCCCCTTTCCTTGTGAGTCTCTCCTGTGTGAGTGCCCTGTAGGGAAAGATCCTTAGTTTCTGAGCCACTAGCGCGGACAGGGCACCCTCTCTGTGTGTGTAGGTGAAAAATGGGTAAGGGACTGTCTAAACATTCCTCCTCACCCCCTAAGGGTACCCCAGCATATTACATGTACGTACATTATGGTCCTAAAACCTGCAGGTATTTAGAGAATTGGAATCTTCACACGCGTGAAAATCCATCTAAACAATGCCCATTAGAAGGTACCTTCAATCTAGATAAGATCATATATCTCAGAGGAGCTTTTAATCACCAAGGAAAAGCCTCTGACACAGTGTGATCAATTTGTCTAGGAACGGGTTAATTTGAAATTCGGCTTAGCCCTGAGATAAAGGAGAAGTTGTTTTGTGTTCAAGGTCAAGAATCAGTGCGGACTATGCTAAGTGCAAAGAAAAACTGCTTTCAGCCCCAGCTGCTTGTGGAAAATAGAAACATAGGCAAACCAAAGGCAGTACAAGTTACAGAATTGGAATTATATTTGCAAAGCTTAACTTTCCAGTGAGGCATGTGTGAGTATTAAAGTGGTTTCAGGCTTGGGGCATTCATGTTTTTCCTGAGTGATGTGGGAGCGTTCCCAACACTCTCCATTGTTGTTTTATTATTTTTAATGAAGCTTTAAAATTTGATTATATGCTCTGTCAGTCTGATCGCCTGACATGAGGGATAAATTAGTGACAGGAATTTGTCACAGTTTGGTGAGTGATTAATAATGGGGGAGCCCTGCAGAATTTACACCATCTATCTGTTTTACCCTTGTTATTTTGTGTTTGCTTTGTTTGGTATTGTTGGTGTTATATGATAAGGATTGTATGATTATAGGTGAGCCCTAATAGAATAAGGAAACACTATCTGGTTTTGTTCTGTTTTGTTTAACCGGTTACTGTTGTTTTTCTGCTCTGTTCATTTGGGC
This sequence comes from Mauremys mutica, assembly GCF_020497125.1. Taxonomy (NCBI): domain Eukaryota; kingdom Metazoa; phylum Chordata; order Testudines; family Geoemydidae; genus Mauremys; species Mauremys mutica. Next base: position 8,270,948 of record NC_059088.1, on the reverse strand, counting down.
GTTGGGTGTGTGAGCGGAACTGAACTTCTCGTTCGTAATTCCTCAGAGTGGAAGCCATGTGTGCGATGAAGCTCTGAGGTTGTATTGAGATCTTTCTGTCCCGCCCCCTGTGATGGACAATGTAATAGAGGTGGAAATATCTGGCTTAGACTGTAATTCTCTCTGCTTTCTGTGTAATTTTCTTTTCTGTTTAAGTGTCAGCAGACAAATGGGTGGGTCTCTGGGTAGACCCCCAAAGGGGTTTGGATTATGTGTTAAGTAAATGGCCATGTATTTTTGCCCAGGTGGCAGGCCTTACTAGGGAGGACTCGGGTAGTCTTGTGGGTAGAAATGTTTTGGGGAAAAGACCAGAAGGGTGGGGGCTAGTTGTGAAGCCCACCCTCCTAGCTAAACTGGTAGTGCCTAGGATAGGGACGATTCAGCGAGAAAAGCAGGATCGGGCCCAGGCAGGCAGGCAACAGACAGAGAGATTAGAAAACAAGTTGGAAACTTTTGAGGGTGTAGTGGAAAGAAGGAGTAAGTGAATATAAGCATGAGAATTTCAAATACTCAGAAGGATATTTGGAATGGTGATTTGCATTGGTAAAGAAAAAAAAACGAAAAAGCAAGGAGGAGTTAAAAGTAAAAAACAAGCCAGAGAGCATATGTATTAATGCAAATTAACTAACTGATAAGGTAGAGGCCGCTGAAACCAGGGCTGTCTAAGAAACACATACAAGAAATATGGGGTAATTCCTCTATTTTGCCTGAAATCAACAAGAGTATTTGTATATTTTAAGTAATGATTGACTGCCCAGAAGGGGTAGACCTCTGTTTTTGTCTTTCAGATAATCAAAGAAAACTAATGCCAGCTGCACAGCATTCACCGTACCATGATTTACTGGCACAATAAAAATTATGTTTTGTGTTCTATGTTCTGTCTTGTGGTGTTTGTCTCGTGGCCAGAATTGTTTTGTTTAATATTTTCATGGGATGGTCTGGTTTGAAATCAAGCGGAAGTGTTGGATTGAAATGCAGATACTTGTTTTGTTCAACTTAGCATACAAAGTGTTTGGTTACATCAGAAAAATGTGATATACTAAAGTCTAATACATTTTCTTAAGTAAGAGAGAGAACCTACATTGGCCAAATCTTTTAATTGAGAATTGTTGTTAAAATTTGCATACTGCCAGTCTTTGGAAGCAAGGACATGAAAAGTTAACCCACTCCCCATATTGTACATGGGATCCTTCTGGCTACCTCAGACTTTTAGCCAGAGGGCTGGGGATGGTGGATACCTATTGGACTAGAGGTTATATTCAGTGAACTTCTCAAGTGGGTGTGCTTGTCCTGGCTTGTTCTTCCAAAGTTCTGTAATAAGGTTATTTTAGTGAAAGGGTATATGTGGCATACATTGAATAATAAGACTTATGTACTGTATAACAGTACTGTTTATGTGTTCATGGTATGAAAAAGGTGTATAATTGAAGAGTAAAAGTTTCCTTTGTAGGTTGAATGAAAAAAAAAAAGAGGATAGATAACATGCGCTGGCTCCAGTCAAGGACACCGCTCACGGCTAGGACTTGGCTGCCTACCAAGGAAAGGGGCGGGGAATGGTTGCTGCAGTTACACAAGATTGGTGTGCAGCGGCCAGCCCACCCTCCTCCTTGGGGACCTTTTGTAAATATTCAGATTGATTTTATTTAAATGTCTAAATGTTGTGGTTATGAATATGTATTAGTTTTAGTTGATGTATTTACCAATTGGGTTGAAGCTTTTCCCTGCAGGAAAGCAGATGTCTTTGCTTAAAGGTTTTGTACCACGTTTTGGCATCCCTGTGAGTATCAACAGTGATCGTGGAACTCACTTTACTGGACAGATTGTAAAGGAGTTATGTGCAGTTTTGCAGATCCAACACAACCTTCACTGCCCTCATCATCCACAATCTGCTGGGACAGTGGAACGCCAGAACGGGATTTTAAAAAATAAACTGGCCAAGATTTGTGCTGAAACACACTTAAAGTGGCCAGATGCCCTTCCTTTGGCACTGATGTGTATGAGAGCCATTCCCAATCGAAAGACTGGACTCAGCCCTCATGAAATTTTGACAGGACACCCAATGCGACTACCAACTGCATCCCCACTAACCCCAGCTCCGATGGACATTCATTTGATGGATAACATAATGCTTAAGTATTGTCAGGCACTAATGAAATGTGTTAAGTCTTTTTTATACACAGGTGATGGAAGCACTAACGAAGGATCCTGTGCAACCTTGCCACTCGTTGGAACCAGGAGCCTGGGTCTACCTACAGATCCATCAACGAAAGACTGCCTTGGCTCCACGCTGGAACGGCCCTTTCCAAGTCCTGCTGACTACCGACACCGCTGTGAAGTGCCACAGACTGACTGCTTGGACCCAGGATTCTCACTGCACAAAGACCCCTCCACCCCAGGAGAATTCTCCTACTGATGATTAGCCTATTCTTTCTTCTAGTTCTACTGTGCCTTCTGGACAGCAGGAAAAAGGACAAGGTGACGTACTAGCAACCTCTCCCTTGTCCACTGACAAACTACTGTGCCTTTGAACTTTTGTGGAAAAAGCAAATCATTACAGGATGATGTCCTAGTACTCTCCCCTGTAGGATGCTGAACCACAACTGCTTCAGGAAAGAAGAAGAAACACTCACTCCACTGACATTGCCATAGTCCAGGAGTTACTGACTGAAAAAGACATTGAGAACTGACCCTGGTGAAGAAACAAAGAATTACATACTGGCAGGAAGAAATTTGTGGGACCCATGCTTGGGAATGTGGTATTAATTGGATTTTGGGGTTTATTCTACAGGCTGCGCCCTGTGTTTTGGATAAATCCTTCAGTATGTATTGCCCTCCCTAATTGGATTTTAAATGACATTGCCCTTATCCAGTTTTCACATCACTTTTACATACCCAGATTGCTCACAAGGGGCTGCCATTAGATTAGCAGAAGGGAGAACCTGGAATAAGAGGACATTGGGCAGATCCCTGTGGGCTGGGGCTCATAGTGTCGTAGCCATTTGGACTATTCTTAAAGGCCATGGACATGATAAGACATTGGGCCAACTAGAAAAGGCCACTAGCCTTATTCTTGAAACTCAGCTATCTTAAGTACGGGCTGGAGTTGGTGAGTTACATGTCATTTCCACCCTTAGTTCTATGACCCAGAAGTTACTGACAGAGATGGTATTGAATATCACTGAGGCTGGGAAGGCATTGCAGTGGGATCTAGACCAGACTTGGCCCACTGCCCTTACAGACACATCAGGAACCATCTGATCTGTGGTCATGAAGACATACTTGGACACTTTCTGGATGGAAGTGTGGACATTCACAGTGCTCCTTCCAAGCATATGGACCGGTTAGGGTGGGTGTGGGCTCCCACATACCGAATCCTGCCGGGTCCATGGGGAGGATGCATGGGGATTGGGTGATTCACCGAGATATCTGGGAAGTGAGACCGCCTGATACTCCTAATCGATTTTTAGTTAGTGCTCCTGGGATTACAGCTGATATTTGGCTGGGGTTAGGAAATCTATGGACGTTTTGGCCCTTAGAACCACCACAGCTTCAGTGTGTACAGAAACTGAAGCCAGGGGAAGTTGTCATTGTTTATGACAATATTTGCTGGGAGGGTAGAGGTCAAGGAACTACCCTGACAGGACACCCACTTTTTCGAACTAATGATAGCTGTGTGTGCGTTAGTGCCACCACTTTACAAGATATACATATTAATCTTACCACTGCTGCAGGCAATCCTATCATTTCCTGGCCTGCAGATAGAATGTTGCAAGTAGCTTTTAGATTTCAGGTATATTTTAATTGGACTAGAGTAGTGCCTGATTGGTTTCAAAATTTGCTTTTATTGTTACCAGAGGTTCGAAGAATCTCTGAATTGCAAGGGCAAATTCATATGCTTCAGAATATATATATCATGCTGAATAGTATGCCTTTCATACAGCTTATAGAGTGTCTACTTTAGGTACTGAGTATGATGTATTGTGCTTTGTAACCAAAACTGTACAACAACCCCATTATTTTATTCCTATGGGAATGTTATTGTTTGTAGTGTTGTTAGTTTAGGATTATGTTGTTGTTGTTGTAAAGGACATAATGATAGTAATAATACCTTTCATGTTCATGCTACTCATGCATTGTCATTACATCCCATGAAAACCCCTAAGATTGACATATCTGCTGTAGAATCTGAAATCAGTTTCGGTTTAGGAGCTGGGTGGTGGGTTTACAGGGGAACCCATGCTGGATTCCAGACACCGTGAACCCCCAGAAGGGCCAGATTGAGGGGTCCTGGCGCTGAACACAAGCTCTGCTGTATCCTATGTTCCTGTTGTCCAATAAACCTTCTGTTTTACTGGCTGGCTGAGAGTCGCTGTGAGTCCCAGGAAGAGGGGTGCAGGGCCGGGCTCCCCCACACTCCGTGACAGGGGGTGGCAGGGAGGAACCCCAAAGGAACAGGCCCGTCGCGACGCAGAGAGAGAGTCATCCTGAGACCACCCAAAAAGGGAATCGGGAGAGCCCCCGCCCAAAGGGAACGGCCAGCACCAGGGACAACCGACCGGTTCGAGGGGACCAACGGGACATGCGCTGCTATCAATGTGGCCAGAAGGGCCACCTGCGGTCCCAGTGCCCCAAACTCCCAGACAAACTGAGCAGACCGACCCCACACCGGGTTAACTGGGTAGAGACCCAGTCGGACGAGGGGCAGCGGTCGCAGGAAAGGGGGGCTGGCCGCGTACCACCTGTGAAGGAGGGAGGGGGGGCCTGGGTCGACCCCTCCGAGGGGCTGGATGCTCCCAACCCTGAGTTTTGGGTTTACAGGGTGAGCACGGGGCTGCCCCTCCGGAGCGAGTGCCTTGTTCCCCTGGAGGTAGACGGGAGGGAGGCCACTGGGTACTGGGACATGGGCGCAGAGGTGACGCTGGCCCGGCCCGAGGTGGTGGGCTCAGATCGGATGGTGCCCAACACCTACCTGACCCTGAGGGGTGTGATCGGGACCCCATTCAGGGTGCCTGTGGCGAGGGTACACCTGAAGTGGGGGGACAAGGAGGGCCCCAAGGACGTGGGGGTGCACCCACATTTGCCCACGGAGGTGTTAATGGGGGGGGATCTCGAGGACTGGCCAAGTAACACCCGGGGTGCCCTGGCCGTGAACCATAGTCAGAGTCGACGCAGGGCTCTGCACCCTGACACCGGGGAAGGTACTCTGCCCGAGACACCGGACCCTGACCCGGTGGGGAGGGAACGCCCAGGGATAGGGCTCAGAGAGGCTGTGGCCCCAGACCCAGCCGGTGAGAGAGAGCAGATCCCCGTCCCTGCCCCAGTGGCTGAGTACCAGGCCGCGGTGCAGGAAGACCCCTCCTTGCGGAGGTTAGGGGACCTGGCCAGCCTCGGGGGGGGACAGACCATGGGACGAGGTGGCCGGAAAAGGTTCCTGTGGGAGAAGGGGTTCCTGTACCGAGAATGGGCTCTCCCAGGGAAGATGGAGTCAGGGGGGATCAGGAGGCAGCTGGTGGTACCCCAGGAGTATCGCCACCAGCTGCTGTGCCAGGCCCATGACATTCCCCCCTCAGGGCACCAGGGAGCCTGGCGTACCCAGCAGAAGCTGCTACAGAACTATTACTGGCCTGGGGTCTTTGCCCATGTCCGGCAGCACTGCCGCTGCTGTGACGTCTGCCAGAGTGGGAGGAAGGCCCGGGACAGGGGGAAGATGGCTGTAAGGCCCTTGCCCCGCCCCGAGGAGCCTGTCCAGAGGGGGGCCAGGGTCAAAAGGGGGGCTCTGAACCGAGAGAGCCCGAATCACAGCCCCCCAGACTGGAACGTGGGAAGAAGGCCCCAGGCCCGCGTGCACCCCAGGGGTATTGGGGTGGGGAAAGGGCGCGGGCGGCATAAGGCTTCCCCCCTGCAACCTGCAAGTGCCCTCGAGTCCCCCCGACATACAGGGGGGCAGGAAACTGGAATGACCTGGGGTAACTCTCCCCCCAGAACGGGGGGGACCCTGGGGCCTCTGTGGGAATGTAGGTGGGTTCGAACTTCCCCAGGTCACTGGCTGGAGTGACCCCGCTCAGTTCGGTCTCGAAGGGGGGAGAGGTGTGACGAAGTGGGACTGTTCGCACTGGGGGCTGGGGACAGATCCTAAGTATCTAGCAGCAAAAGGCCATGCAGCAAATGCCTGAAGCTCTGTCTCCTAGCAACTGATGGCCTGGCCCCTCCCTGCAAAGGTGCATCTAAAGGTGTTGGAGACAAAGGGGTCAGGTGACCTCCTGGCCAGGGAAAGAAGCGGAGCAGGGAGGAGGGGCCGGAGGGGGTTGAGGAGACTGGCGCTGGCTGGGGATAGAGGGGAGGCAGAGAGAGAAGGCTCTGATCCCCGATGGGGGCTGTGGGGCTCCTGGGGACCCCAATATGGTCCTAACAAGGGGGATCCTGTTATCTGTGCCTGCAAGACCTGTGCTGGGCTGTGTTCCTGTCGGCTAAATAAACCTTCTGCTTTACTGGCTGGCTGAGAGTCACTGTGGGTCCCAGGAAGGGGGTGCAGGGCCGGACTCCCCCACACTCCGTGACACCCGGTCTCCTGGCAACTGCTTCCCTGGGCCCCTCCCCGGCAAGGTGTGAGCGGAAGGCGTTGGAGAACAAAGGGGTCAGGTGACCGCCTGGCCCTGGGAACGGGACAAAAGCCAGAGGAGGGGCTGGACGGAGGCTCAGTTTGGACCTGGCTGGGGAGACGGGGGGAGGCCAGAACCAGGGTCTAGGCTCCCTACCCCCCAAGATGGACCCAGCTGAGGGGTCCAGTTCTCTGCCCCTACAAGCCCTGTTTGGGGCCGTGTTCCTGTCATCGAACAAACCAGCTGTGTCACTGGCTGAGAGTCCTGGGGAATCACAGGAAGTGGGGGTGCAGGGCCCGACTCCCCCACACTCCGTGACACCCTACAATAACACAGCACTGCATGCAGCACCAGCGGGGTTATAAGAGACCCTACAATAACAAAGCAGAGCAAGCAGCAGGTGCAGTGTTTATGAGAGACCCTACAATAACACACCAGTGTGTACAGCTTTCCAGTATCAAATCTCAGTAAACAACAAGCATCACTCAGTGCGAAGTCTGAAGCCCTCCACCCACAAACGGACCAGGACCCTAGTGGTTGGCTCTGCCCAGCACCCCCACATCTCAGGCTGGTGGGAGGGGAGCCAGCCCAGCCCTGCTCCCCGAGGCCTCTGGGTCTCTGTTCTCAGCAGACGACGCAGCGGGAGCGCCGGGGCCGGCTCATCTCCTTCGTCAGGTTCTGTATCTGCTGCTGCAACTGCGCCACCTCCCCCCGGAGCCCCTCGCGCAGCAGCCGCTCCTGCTCCTGGGGGACAGAGCCGAGGGTTAGTGCCACCGACACAGAGCTGTGGAGCTCTGGAGCGGGGGGCCAGGGGTCCTGGCTCCCACCTCCCCTCCCCGTTCTAACCACCAGACCTCCCGCCCCCCTCCCAGAGCCAGGAGAGAACCCAGGAGTCCTGGCTCCCAGCCCCAGTTAATGCTATTCAGCCAATTCACCATCATCCCTTTCTCTAGCACCTGCTGGTATTTCTCCACCATCTCCCGCTGGTCATCCAGGACGCGCTGGTAGCCCCCAGGCACCGAGTAGCTCCCCTCGCAGTCCCATTCAGCTCCCAGAGCCAGGAGAGAACCCAGGAGTCCTGGCTCCCAGCCCCCCCTGCTCTAACCACTAGACCCCACTCCCCTCCCAGACCTGGGAGAGAACCCAGGAGTCCTGGCTCCCAGCCCCCCCTGCTCTAACCCACCAGCCCCCACTCCCCTCCCAGACCTGGGAGAGAACCCAGGAGTCCTGGCTCCCAGCCCCTGCTCTAACCACTAGACCCCATTCAGCTCCCAGAGCTGGGGATAGAACCAGGGGGCTCCCACCCCCCTGCTCCAGGCAGCCCAGCTCCCCGGGGTCCCGGGGCGGGTACCTGCAGTTTCAGGGCCAGCGCTGTCTCCTGCTCGGCCAGCAGCTGCCTCCTCTCTTCCTCCATCTTGGCTGTCAGCTGCTGGACGTGCTCCTGGTGGCTGCGCTCCTGGTCCTGCAGCAGCTGCTCCGTCCTGGCCTGCATCTCCTGGCTCAGCTGGGCCTCCCGCTCGGCCGCCTCGGCCCGCGCCCGCTCCACTGGGGGGGGGAGGCACATAGTCAGGGCCAGGGGCTCGGGGTGCAGAGCCCTGGCCTGGGTCACTGGGGCATCAGTGCCCAGGAGTCACCAGATCTATGGAGCCAGAGCCCTGGCCCTGGGGTCACCGCGTCCATGGGGCACTGGATGTATGGGGCCCTGGGATCACTGGATCTATGGTGCTGGGGTCACCAGATCTATGGGTCACTGGGCCTGGGAGGCCACAGAGCCTGTACCCTGAGGCACCGGATCTATGGGACTGCAGAGCCCTGGTATCTGTGGGGTCCAGGAGTCCCAGGATCTATGGGTCTATGGAGCCGTGAGGGCCAGGGGTCACTGAGTCTATGGGGCCATGAGGGCCAGGGGTCACTGGGTCTATGGGGCCATGAGGGCCAGGGGTCACTGGGTCGGGAGTGCCAGGGGTCACTGGGTCTATGGGGCCACGGCGTTCAGGGGGGGTGAGTCAAGAGATCCCCAGATCCATAGGGCCGTGGGGTCACAGGACTATAAGCCCCAGCTCTGGAGTCACCTTCAATCTCCCTCTGTCTGTCCGTGAGGCTCTGGTCCGTCTGCAGGACGGCCTGGGCCACCGTCTCCTTGGACTTCAGAAACTGCTGCAGCACCTCGGCCGCCTGGGGGCACCGGGGAGAAAGGGGGTGAGCTGGAGCCCACATCCCCCCCACTTGCCTCCCCCACAGATCCAGGGGCCCACAGACTCTCTCGCCTGCGTCTCCAGACACCTAGGGGACCCCAGAACAGTGGGAACCTCCACACTGCCCTCTCATCCCATCAGTCTAGGAGAAGCCTGGACCAAAAACCCACAGCGGGATCCAGCGGTGCCATTAGTGTTTCCCCCCAGGGCACCCGCAGGCTGTGTGAGCTGCTCAGAGCCACGGCCAGAGACAGAACACAGGAGTCCTGGCTCCCAGCACCCCCTGCTCTCACCACCAGACCCCACTGCCCTCCCAGAGCCGGGGACAGAACCCAGGAGTCCTGGCTCCCAACCCCAATTAATGCTATTCAGCCAATTCACCATGATCCCTTTCCCTGGCACCAGCTGGTATTTCTCCACCATCTCCCGCTGGTCGTCCAGGAGGCGCTGGTAGCCCCCGGGCACCGAGTAGCCCCCCTCGCAGACCCGCTTCTCCAGCTCCTGCGACAGCTCCAAGAGCGCGGCCGTGCACCGGTCCGACGACGCCTGCTCGTTCCGGCAGCAGAGCTCAGCGCGCTTGGAGTCCAGCTCGTCCTGCGGAGAGAGGGGACATCGGAGGAGAAAGTCCCTGTGCCCCATTCCCTGCCCCAGAGAGCCTGGCCAGGTCCCTGCCCTGGGGCCAGTGCCCCTGAAGGCCCCATGCCCCACTCCGCAGACCCAGCCAGGCCCCTCCCCGGGACCAGATCGGGACCAGCGCCCCCTAGAGCCCTATTTCCCCGTGGGTCGCTGCAGGCTGGGGCAGGAGGAGCTGCGCTCCCATCGCAGGGTCCCTGGTACCTTCAGCTGCCCCTGGTACTGCTGCTCGTCGTCCTTGAAGGCGCGCGCCATGAACACCCACAGCGCCTCCCGCTCGCACTGGGCGTGCAGCTCCAGCAGCTCCTGCACGCTCTCCGTGGGCAGCGCCGCCCGCCGCCCCAGCTGCTCCTCGTAGGCAGCCACGGCCTCCCCCACCGCCGCCGAGTTCTCCATCTGCGCCAGGGCCAGCACCGCGCTCTCCATGCAGGGCACCGCCCCGCTGCGGATGGCGTCCACGTAGGTCACCGCCAGGTTCCCCAGCACTGCCGGAGGGGCAGGGTCAGCGCCGGGGGCCCAGCGTGGCCGGAGGGGCAGGGTCAGCGCCAGGGGCCCAGCACGGCCGGAGGGGCAGGATCAGCGCCAGGGCCCCAGTGTGGGGGGCAGGGTCAGTGCCAGGGGGCCCAGCGCGGCCGGAGGGGCAGGGTCAGCGCCAGGTTCCCCAGCGCGGCCGGAGGGGCAGGGTCAGCACCAGGGGCCCAGTGTGGGGGGCAGGGGCAGCGTCCCCCACCCAGCCCCTCCCACACACTGCAAGACCCCGGCTGCTCCCCTGGACCTGCCCCTCCCCATGTGCCCCAGTCCACAGGTCCCAGCCAGAAATGCCCCCCCCGTCCCCCTGAGCAATTGGTGCCTTGTCTCTCCTTGGGATGTGCCTGGCTTCACCCCCAGCCACAGGGCCCTGCTCTGCCTTTCCCTGCAGCCCAGTGGCCCTTTGGGACCCAGGCGTCCCTCCCTGGGGAGACGCGACCGCCCTGCCAGCCAGGCCTCTGCCCATCACCTTCCCCGGGACCCGCTAACCGGACCTGCGCTGTCTGGCTCTGCACGCCCTGTTCCCCCCCCCCACGGGTCATTTCCATTCCTCTGCTCCACCCCCAGCACCCCCTCTAACCGCGCACCCCAGAGCTGGGCGCAGGCTGCAGCACTGGCCACAGGGGACCCCTCCCAGCTCGGTTCACCCGCCCAGCACCCCACGAGCCCCGTTTGCCCCAGTGCCCCCAGCCCAAGGGCTCCCGACACTCACTGGCCCCGGTCACCACGTGGCCGCCTGGGATGGTCTTGGGCTTCGACGTCTCCCAGACGTGGTGGCAGAACCGGGTCACCTGCTCCCGGAACTCGGGCTCCAGCTCAGCCTCCCGCAGCTCCTCCAGCCGGGCCAGGTCCCTCCACCCGGCCGGCGGGATGAAGACGAAGCATTTCCGGCCCGGGAAGAACTGGCGGATGCACTTTCGGGGCAGGTTGTAGAGCTGGTCCTGCTCGCTGCTGCCTGGCAAGAGAGGGCAGCCGGGCAGAGCCCTTAGCCAAGATGTGGCTGCTTCTGGGGGGCAGCGCGCGACTGATGAACAGATTCCCGTGGGAGGAAGAGACCCTGCTGTCCGGGGGAGGGGGATTGAGGGGAGCCGGGGAACCGTCCCAGCTGCAATGTGGCCAGGACAGTGAAAGTCCCAATTCCCAGGAACTGGTAACACCTGCGAGGTGTTGAGTTTGTGTCTTGACCAAAAGTCGCCCCCCGGCAGCACAGCCCTGGGGCCAGCCCTGAGAGCCAGGGGAGAGCCCCCACCCCGCCCCCTTAGCTCTGCCCTGGGGCACTGGGCCGGCACCGCTCCCCTACCTGGCTTTAGTTTCAGGGCGTTCTCCAGGTACTCGTCCTCGGTGATCTCCTGCCCGTCCAGCTCCAGCTGCAGCACGAAATCCCGCACGGCCCACACGAAGGCCGGGAAGAACCGCACGAACTCGGTCGAATCCTCCCCCTCCTGCCGGCCGCCCTCGCCTGCCGCCTTCACCTCCATGTCCTCTCGGGCGCCCTCACCCGTCGTCTTCACCTTCACGCCCTCGCTTGCCGCCTTCACCTTCATGTCCCCTCGGCTGCCCCCACCCGCCGGCTTCACCTTCACGTCCCCTCGGCTGCCTTGACCCACCGGTTTCGCCTTCATGCCCTTTCGGGCGCCCTCACCCGTCGTCTTCACCTTCACGCCTTTACTTGCCGGCGTCACCTTCACGTCCCCTCGGCTGCCTTGACCCACCGGTTTCGCCTTCATGCCCTTTCGGGCGCCCTCACCCATCGTCTTCACCTTCACGCCTTTACTTGCCGGCTTCACCTTCATGTCCCCTCGTCTGCCCCCACCCGCCGGCTTCACCTTGATGCGCTCCGTCAGCTCCGTCACGTAGCTGGGGGCCAGCTAAGGAGGAGGAGACGTGGTGCCCCCCGCAGTGGGGTCCCGCTCCCTCAGGGGCCCCCTACTCACCTGCGATGGGGCTCGGAAGGGACTGCGGGTAGGGGAGGATATTCCATCACAACACCCGGTGCCCTGCACGTGAAGGAGCGACTCTGACAGCTGGTGGCAGTAGTGGGTTGTTACCCATCACGCGGAGTGGCCACTAGAGGGGGCCGTGGTGCACACCCTGCGCTGCGGGTCCCGATTTCGCTGAGGGTGAAGCGTTTGGATGGAACCGCGGGTCCCTTCCCCAGGAAGATGCCCCCCCCGGACCCCCAGGGCAGGATACTGCAGCTGGTCCATGGCCTCCTGATTGATGGTGCCCAGGCTGTTATAGACCAGAGTGCTGCTGAGCAGCACGGCCAGCGAGAAGATCCACGTGTCGTTCTTCCCGTCACCCTGGAACGACAACCACCATCACCATCCTGAGTGCGTCCCAGCCGCAGAGCTCACAGCCCGTCACAGAGCACGGCGGGATCGCCAGCCCCATAGCACAGATGGAGAAACTGAGGCATGGGGGAGGGTTGGCCAGGGGATCAGCCCCCAGCTCTCCAGAGGCCCAGCCCAGGTCACAATGAATTCCCATTTTCCAACCCCGCAGAGTCACTATTTGGGGTTGGCATATTCCCCTCCCCCAACCTGTTAAATCCCCAGCTCCTGGAGGCATGGGAGAGGGCAGGGGGTCCCACTGCTCCCCTCTTACTGATGAAAGTCCCTAAGCCACATGGCTGCATTTACACTTTGGGAAGGCGACACCTCCCTGCCCCCCGGGGTCCAGCTGCAGCGGCCCCCACTGCAGGCTGGGGGTTTGCAGCTGCTCTCAGGCATTTTTCAGGTTCCATCCTCTTTTATCGCCAGTGGCGGCAACGCCGGCTCTTTCCTCTCCGTACGGCAGGGTGAAGCCAACGTAAGGCCAAGGCTGCGGGATCCTTCTCAAAGGATCCATTTCATCTGAGCCCCTCTCCAGAGCGAATGTATTTATCGTCACACCCCCTCTGGCAGGCGGGTGGGGAAACTGAGTCCAAGCTCACACTGGGGGTCTGTGGAGCAGGGATTTGAACCCGGCTCTCCGGAATGCCAGCCCTGCCCTCCAGCCCTACAGCGGGCCGGGAAATTGTCACTGAAGAACATCCAATTTTTGATACCAAAACCACTGACGAAACGGGGACAGTTAAGGTGAATTTCCTGACTTGAAAAATTATTGGGAATAAAAGTTTCTGAACTGTGGAAACGGCCCAACTGGGTTTTTCAAGGCAAAACGACGTCTCGGTGTCAATGTTTTGGTAAATTTGGACAAGTTCAAAAGAAAAAAAATGGAAAATAAAAATAAAATGTTTGGAAATGATCCACGTTTTTTGCGTGACCCAGAGCCAGGGCACGTTTCCGATTTTCAAACCCTGGCACTTTCCCCCCCATTTTGACAATTCAGGACAGGAAACATTTTAAACGTCTCAACAGCTCGTCCTGGGCGGGAGAAGCGTTTCCAGCCCCACCCCGGCCTCCCTTCCCAGCCCCGCCCCGGCATCCCTTCCCAGCCCCGCCCCGGCATCCCCAGCCCTCCGGACATTGGCACGGCCCCTGAGAGGGCGCTGGCTCCGCCTCGGACGCTGCCTCCTTCCCCTGCAGGGGGTTTGCTAGGAGTGTCTGTGCGCAGAGGGGCAGGGAGCTCCTTAAATACCCCATCCCCTTTCCCAGCATGCCTTGCCCTGAACTACAACTCCCAGCAGCCCCTGCGTGCCAAGGGGCGTTCCCTCCTGCAAAGCCAATTGGCTGATGCTCATACGCTGCCCCCCTCCACCCCCCACTCACCTTCTCCACGTCGCCCAGCCCCTCGGTGTCCAGCAGCACCAGGGTGTGGCCGGCCCGGCGGGGGTGGGGCAGGCACCACATCCAGATGCCCTTGGTGTGCGACTGGATGGTGGAGCCCAGCGAGAACCCTGCGGAGAGAGGGGCGGAGCTGGGACAGACGCAGAGCGAGGGGACCCAGGAGTCCTGCCCCCCGACCACTAGACCCCACTCCCCTCCCAGTGCCAGAGAACCCAGGAGTCCTGGCTCCCAGCCCCTCCCTCCTCCTCTCACCCACTAGACCCCACTCCCTCCCAGCGCAAGGAGAGAACCCAGGAGTCCTGCCCCCCTGACCACTAGACCCCACTCCCCTGCCAGCACCAGGGAGAGAACCCAGGAGTCCTGGCGCCCGGGGGCCGGGCTCACGTCTCTCACCCGTTCTCTTGCTGGCCAGGCGGTTCATGAGGTAGGACTTGCCGGTGCGGTACAGCCCGGCGATGGCCACCACCACCACGGGCTGGGAGATGTCCGCCAGCACCCGCAGCGCCTCCTGCTGCACCCGCAGCTCCCCCGCCGGGCTGTTCTCCACCAGGCAGATGGGGGCCAGCATGGGGATCTCCATCGCGCTGGGGGGGCGGCCTGCGGGACGCAGAGCGGGGAGGGTCAGCGGGGTGGGGTGAGACATGGGGAGGGAATGAGACACAGAGCTGGGCCCCCCCAAACTGTGGGAGACCCTTCCCCTGCCCCGTGCAGCGTACGGACCCCAGCGTCGCCCGCAGCAGCTCACCCCGGGGCAGACAAGCCCTGGCGCTCCTGGGCATCGCTGCAGACCCCCAGCCGGTGCCCCCTGGGCTCTGGCGGCGATTTGAAGGGACGAAGGCTCCTGGCCACTGCAGCAGCAGGCGGGAGCCCCGGGCCCTTTAAAATGGCCGGGCACAGGGGCAGCTGCCCCTTTTCCTCGCCCCCATTGGGTTGGGTTTGCGTCCTGTCCGCATCGACCCACTTTCACCTCCGCTCGTTAGTCCCTGGACGCAGGACCCGGCGCTTCGCCCGGTGAAATCTCGTCCCGTTTCTGTGACTCCAGTTCACAGGGTCGCCCAGGTCACCAGGTGGGATATTCCGGTCCTCCCCCGCCCTGCCAATGCCTCCCCCCCGGGCCAGCCGCAAACCCCCCCGTGGGCCAAGGGCCGTAATGAACCCGGTAAATCCGGCTGGTCCCACAGGGAGCCGTGAGGGGCTCCGCTAGCGACTCCCCAGCCTGGCAGTTCCCCGGTCGGGGTGACCCGCTGTCGTCCCCCCTTCAACCACTTCCGTGTCCCCCTTCCCGGTCTCCTAGTAACCCCCGTCTCCTCCCAGGTGAGGGACAGTCTGGGGGGGCCTGGGCCAAACGCCTCCTGGCCCCGGGGAGACTCGAGCCACCGCGTGTCCTGTGGGTCCCCTCCCGGACAGACCCTGGGCCTGCGCGCTCCGCCCCCTGCAGCCCACGCGTGAACCGGCCCCACTCCGCGTAACGCCCGGCGCCCCCGGGCCGCCCTGACCCGCCCCCCCCTCCCGGACAGACCCTGGGACTGCGCGCTCCGCCCCCTGCAGCCCACCCGTGAACCAGCCCCACTCCGCGTGAACCGGCCCCTGGCTCCGCGTAACGCCCGGCGCCCCCGGAACGCCCTGACCCGCCCCCCCACCGCCCCGACAGACCCTGGGCCTGCGCGCTCCGCCCCCTGCAGCCCACGCGTGAACCGGCCCCTGGCTCCGCGTAACGCCCGGCGCCCCCAGACCCGGCCCAGGGGCGCAGCCGGGAGCAACTCTCGGCCCCTCGCTCCGGCTGCCCGAGGCTGGGGGGGAGCCCCCTATTCCCCCCCGCCAAACTCCACCCATGGCTGCCCCTGCCCTGACCCCCTGGATCCGAGCCCCCGGGAGCCGCCCAGGGGAGCAGCGGGACGGGACCCACCTGCCCGGGCCGCGGAGTCCGCTCGGGGTCCGCGGTCTCCCTCCCGCGGCGCTGGGCGGCTCTGAGCCGAGCCAGGAAACGGAGCGAGTCCGATGGAACCCGAAAGCAGCGGATGCGGCCGCTTTATCGAGGGATCCAGCCCGACCCCCTGGCGGCGCCGCCCCTCGCCCACCCCGGGGCCGGCCCCACAGCACCGGCCACAGCCTCCAGGTGCCGCCTCGCACTGCGGGGGGACGAACCCCCCCTCTCTGCCAATCTGACCGGGGGAAACCCCCCGCTCTGGATCCCCTCCCTTCCCAGAGCCGGAGAGAGAACCCAGGAGTCCTGGCTCCCAGCCCCCCCTGCTCTAACCACCAGCCCCCACTCCCCTCCCAAAGCCAGGAGAGAACCCAGGAGTCCTGGCTCCCAGCCCCCCTGCTCTAACCCACCAGCCCCCACTCCCCTCCTAAAGCCAGGAGAGAACCCAGGAGTCCTGGCTCCCAGCCCACCTCCACAGCCCTCACAGTAAGAGCTGGCCCCAATGCAGTCCTCAGGGGCTCCAGGCTGCAGGGAGCAGGGCAGAGGGTCAGTAGGGGGCGCCGGATGGCAGGGAGTGGGGCGGGGGTTCAGTAGGGGGCGCTGGGCAGCAGGGAGTGGGGTGGGAGTCAGTAGGGGGCGCTGGATGGCAGGGAGCGGGGTGAGGGATCTGTAGGATGCACCAGGCGGCAGGGAGCGGGGCGGGGGGGTCAGCAGGGGGTGCCGGGCAGCAGGGAGTGGGTTGGGGGGAGGGAAACTGAGGCAAGGGGGGGTGAGGCAGTGCCTGTAGCTGAGCTTGGACCCAGCACCCACGCCCAGCACACTCTGCCCTCTAAGCAAGGGGGCAGCAGGAGGCTTTGCAGCAAGGCCGCCTGCTAGATGCACTTCAGACCACTGTGCTGTGTGTCATGGCCCCTGTACTACCAGCATCTGCCTCTGCGCCTGGAGAGCCGGTGTGGCAAACGCGGGGTTACACCCCCCAGGACGGAGACGCAGGCCCCAGGGGCTCCGGTCGTCCCCACCAGCTGGGTGGCTGCAGGGTCAGCCGGGGTCACCAGCTCGGAGAGACTCATCCCTCTCTCCCACCCCCCGGTTTCCCGGAATCAGCCTCCTGCTAGGAAAGGCTCCGGCTGCTTTCGGTTTCCACCTGCCTCTGACACATTCAGGGGATTTTGCGCTGCCACACCCGGCTCGTTGGCCTGGTATGTGAGGTGGCATCAGGGACAGTCTCTGAAAACGTCCATTCCACGTGCAGCCGCAGCCGCAGCCTGAACAGGAACAGGCCGGGAGGGGCCGGCGGCGCGGGGGCGATAATGGGACACGCTCACATGCTGCTGGCCGGGGGCCGCCCGGGCCGCCCCTGAGCCCTGCGGGCAGCTGTGGGCGCCCAGCTCCAAAAGAGCCGTGAGAACTGGAGGGGGGGCCGAAAGGGGCCATAACACTATTCGGAGGTGGGAGCCGGCTCCCCCCGGGGAGAGCTTGAAAAGACGGGGGCTGGTCAGCTTGGCAAAGAGACACCTGGGGAGGGGGGTGACTGAGGTCTCTACAATTGTCACGGACTCACAGGTCGGGCCCACGCGTGGCCCCGTGCGGTCCGTGGAGGGGGGGTGCCCCTTCCAGTGCAACAGCCCCTCTCGGGGGGGCCACTGTCTCCCGGGGTCAGGCCCCCCCACCTCCTGGAGCCGCACCTCTCGGAGCCTCAGCACGTCTGTCTCTGCCGTGGGCCCCCCAGGGAGTCCCCTCGCTCCGGGGCCCCTAGGGCCTCCTCACCCCCGAAGGGGACGATCCCCCCCCCCCGTTCTCTAGCCCGGAGCGACTCTCCCCCAGCGTAACACAGGAGGTTTATTGAGGGTTGAACCCAGCACAGGAAACTCTCCGGCCTCAGGCCTGGCCTCCCTCAGCCCAGCACATCCCAGTCCCCCTGCAGCCAGGGGGGCTCTGCCTGCTCCCCCTCCAGCCCTGAGCCCCCCTGCTCCCAGCTGGGCATCCAATACCCCCGGC